>NW_004949101.1:2441969-2471379 GCF_000317375.1 Microtus ochrogaster | reverse complement strand
CTTAGTGGTTGATGAAGCCAACTACTAGGATATAAGTGCTCAATCCCACCCTAAAGTAGTTTCCCTTTTTTTTTTTTTTTTGGTGCTGTAATTATCTGGTATGTCTTGACTTCTTGCTTGCAGAAACTCAGTTTTTAGTCTTCACACACAATTTTCCATGTAAAGACCTGAGACTATTAGCCTTAGTGGTTGATGAAGCCAACTACTAGGATATATCTTGCTTGGCTGGTTTGCTGAAAGTAATGCTTCCTCTCTCTCCTCTGTTCCCATTTCCTATGTCTCTATACCTACCTGTTCCTTCAGAGTCTACTCTTTAATTGCTCCACAGAAGGCTATCTATGGTTATACAATGGATCAGCCCACCCCTTGCATAGGTTCTAATCTATTCCCTTGTCTCTGCTCTGCTACAGACCGGGCCCTGTTCTCTCTCCTTCCACAGTTCTGTGCATGCTCTCTCTGCCTGTCTTCTCTGTGTGCCTGTGCCTGCATGTGCATATCCTACACTCTGCCATATGGAAGCATCTGTCATTCTCACATGTAATGGGCTTTCATAGCCCGGTCCATGAGCAAACAGTGTCCTCTCCCTTGGAATATCTTATTCATATTTATACTCCTAGTGGCTAGGATGGTGCCTGGCACATGGCAGGAAAGCTGCAGACGTTGACAAATGCATAATTGATTGTGCATGGTGGAATATAACACATGGTGTGGTTTGGTTTTTTTTCTGCGGTGTAGGGAGAAGGGCAGAAAATAATCAGAGGTCTGTCCTGGAAGAAGAGTTCAGGATCCCACTGGACAAGAAAGAACCTGGATTGTTAGAGCTTTAGAAAGAAGGGTCATTTTTGAAGCTGTGTGAATTCGGAGCAGGATCTTGTGATGATATTAAAGGCACATGTCTCTTAGATATATACCAAATATTTATGCACCTGTCGGCTGAAGATGAAAGCAAATCTCACTCGTGACAGAAGAGGTATACAACTACGTTATCTTAGGAATACTAGCTCTCTCCAGATATCGATACTTCCAGAGAGTAGAGATGGCAAATGCCACTGAGACTATTGTTCTATGGAAGTGGACATTTAGTCCAGAAAGCTACCATCTGCTTGATTCGGGGTGAACTCCTCCTAATGGGCACATTTCATATGGTGAACGAACCTTTTCCCTGACAAGGAGAATGAAAGCCCTTGGCTCTAAAGGTTGTAGGAAGTTTTATCAGCAGAAGACAGTTTCACTTTGGAATCTTTAGTTGGCTTGGGAACTGTAAACATAACATATGACAAGCTTCCTACTTACTGTTCTCGAGGCCCAGGAGCAGGCCCTACTTGCCTGTGAGCGATAGGAGAGGAAGATGGTAGGTGAGCTGGCTCTCACTACTCAGTGGTGCAGTGGCCACAGGATGAAGGTACACTTGGCAGATTTGGTTCAGCCCACTGAGGAGGTTACAGGAAAGCCCACAAGCCACAAAAGGGCTGGGCACCATTACAGGGTGCTTTCTACACATGGCCCTACTGTGTTCACATTTTTTTTTTTAAATTATGGGAGACAATGATTTTTTTTCAGTCTTTTTTGTGCCTCTGCCACGCAGTTCCAACTGTTTGATCAGTTATCCAAGAGAACCTCACACAAGAACTCCTTTGATATTGACCTTAAGCTAGATTTACTGTTAAAAAGAGAAACAAAAAAGCCCAAAAGACAAATTTGTTTGGGCAGTGCTTCCAATCCCCAATTAATCAGAAGTGCATTTTTTTCTAAACATTCCAGAGTCAAATTGACCCTTAACTGTCCACATTTCTACTATTAGTTAAAATTTACATGAAACTGAATCCCAATCAAATCTATTCTTTTTTTTCTTTTTGAGACAGGGTTTCTCTGTGGCTTTGGAGCCTGTCCTGGCACTAGCTCTGTAGACCAGGCTGGTCTCGAACTCACAGAGATCCGCGTGCCTCTGCCTCCCAAGTGCTGGGATTAAAGGCGTGCGCCACCACCGCCCGGCAAATCTATTCTAAGGAAGTTAAACATCAATCAACCAGGGAGAAAATGGGGAGATAGAAACAACTAAGTCATTTCACTGTCTCTCTGCTTTGGTTGTGATTAGGCAGTCTGGTTGTCATGGGTCAGTGTGTGGCCACTACACAAAAGAAGCAAGTGCTCCCACCTCAAGGATTTACAAAGGTCTTAACTAAATGGTCACTCTGACCCCTGGAGAGGGGGTGACACTGAGAAGAAATTAGTATCTTGTCACAACTTAGTAGTTATTTCACAACTGTAATCTACGTATTAGAAGCAAAACAAAGTCTCAGGATAGTTATGTAAAAAAGCCTGGCTGACAAGGAAATTTGTATTGTTCAACTCTGGCCTTGCATCTCAGGAACATGTAGCTGTAATTCTTCCAGCTATTTGGTCTTTAAGTGAAGTTTTTTTCTATGGCAGCAGACACAAACTGCTTCCTTCCTTAATGAGTCTGGGTTCACACCAACACAGCTGTGCTAAGGGATATACTGCCTGACTTTAGGGGAAACAACAACACACACACACAACACACACCCTTCCCAATGCCATACATTTAGAGCCAGAGTTCCTCAACATGCACAGGAGATTTCAGGGCTTCAGGGCCACTTGGCTTGAGCAGCTGGAAATGAGAACCCTTTCCTCAATGACTAAGATATCATAAAAGCTGAGAGGTCACACTTTTCTGGCAAAGCAGAACTTGCTTTGACTGTGGAAAGAAAGCATCAGTGAGTGGCCACAGAGCCACAAGTAACCAGAGAACCCTATCAAACCCTTTCCAAGCTGTGCGACTCCCTTGTAGTAGTCAATCATTTGCTCTGCAAACTGCCACAGAAGGTGAGGGATTACAGGGTGACCCAGGTTTCTCTGCCTCTCGGTTCTTCCTTGCTCAGCAGCAAACTAATGGTGGAATACACACACAGGAAGAACAAAACATATGTACACATGAGCTATGGCATATGAATTGCAGAATGCTATTGATGTCAGCTGATGAGTTGAAAGCTTATAGATTTATTATCAAATTAGTACTCTATAATTTAGAATGATAAAAATCAAAGCAAATAATTTAAAATTTAACACTCCTTTACTTTGGGTGATGGTAAGTAGCAAACATTGGAAGGCAGTGAAAAAACAGAGAGTGCTTTATACTTCAGGACCTTTCTAGGCACTTTCTCCCTCTCTTGAAAAGGAGTACCAGATGCTTGTTCCCCACTGGTCAAGTTAAGTCACTAGCACTGGATCAAGATACATCCAAGGCACTGCTGACGACCTT
This sequence comes from Microtus ochrogaster, assembly GCF_000317375.1. Lineage (NCBI taxonomy): Eukaryota > Metazoa > Chordata > Mammalia > Rodentia > Cricetidae > Microtus > Microtus ochrogaster. The sequence goes on along the minus strand of NW_004949101.1, from coordinate 2,468,099 downwards.
ACCCCTTAGGGGTCTGCACAGGGCTTGTAGGGTATGGTGGCACCTGCACCTCTTGCCTATCCACTGTCTACTGGGCAGCCCTAGACGGACCCTCTAGCATGCTGTTCTAAGATGAGAATCCTGAGGTACACGTGTCCTGGAACTCTGAGCAGCTTCTTTGGGGGTCACCTAGAATACCATTGCTATCACAGCTGACTCTTGGGTCCATCACAGGCACCCTCGTGGACCTGAACATGTACAGGAGTCATGTAATATATTTACCTCCCAGAGCACTGAATCTTGGGTCCTCTGCTGAGTGTCACCTGTGCTCCTCTCATTCTCCAATCTCTGCTGAAGATGTTCTCCTTGGAGAGGGCCCCCTTATCCTGACTCTTGTTCACCCCAACTCTCAGTCTCTCTTGCTCTCAGAAAATAAAGGACTGATTAGCCTGTGTGCTCTTTAGGTGTCATCTAGGTCTCTAAAATGTGTCAACAAGGACTGGGCTCCTAGAGCCCTGCTATGCTGCAGTGGCCCTAGCTTCCAGCACTGGAGTTGGCAGACAGGCCACAGGAATTGTGTGTTTGGTAAATGAAGGCATGCAATTAGCACTCATAATTAGGACTGGTTAGAATAGTCAGTGGTTTTGAAAATTCAAATATAAGACTATGTCAATGAAGCAGCAAATTCCAGACAACGGCTATGACACTGGAACAGTTCAGATGCTCCCCAAAGCGCAGTGAGGACTTCAATGTTCTAGTGAACCTTACAGGAGCAGCTGGCACAAGCTCACACAAACAGCTGTAAAACTTAGTGAGGATGTTTAAAGTACAAAAATCTCCCTTTTCTCTTTCCCATTTCCTCATTTTTATTATATTCCTTATTTCGGACTACAGTATTAGCAGTTCTGCAGACAGAAATAGCTACATGATCAAAAATTTTTTCTCACATGACTACAACTGTATACAAATTTGTGTAAATCATTTGATTAACTGTTTTAGATATTTATTTGACTAACAAATTAATTAAGAGAAAAATATTTAAAACTTTATGATGATCAATATAATAGGTTTTGTTATTATTTTTCCTCTTTATACTAAATTGTCCTCTAAGATATCAAATTGTCTATTTTATGAGCTATTTTTGAGTACTGGCACCTACACTCATGATGTGATTTCCTTGAGGTTTTTAAGGAGATACTGATCATTATCTTTTCAACCCTTAAAAATACTGTTTTTCCTAAAACTGACTGCTCAAAAGCACATAGCTAATGTTCAGCAAAATGACAAAACATTTATTTTGTGATTTGTTTGATAAGGGGAGAGGGTGTGACAAGATTAAAAAAAATCAAAGTGGACTTCTACAAAATAGGATGTTCTTGTTTTTAAAGGACTTTTGTTCCTCAGCCCAGTATCCTTGACTGACAGGTGTCTAGCTCATCCCAGGTCATATACCAACTGACAGACCAGTTGGTGGACAGGCCTTTCTCATTTTTGCCAAGAAGGTCCTGTAAGCCGCAGTTTATGTGAAATATAAACTCCATGCTGGAGGTGGAAACGGCAGCAGCTATAGTTACATCTGGGGTGTTCTGGAAGTCTCTGCAGAGAGTGCTGCTTCCAAACACTCCCCACCAGTCAGGACAAAGCATGAGTGTGTGCTGGAGGGAATAATGCAGCCTGGCCCCAGGGGAGGGACCAGATGGGACCTAATAGCTCTTTTCTACTACTAATTTCTATGATAATTTTAAGTTGCCACATGGCATATGTACTTTTTAAAATCTAAAGGCAGGATATTATTCAACCGAATGACCAATATTTTAATGAAAGGTATGTCACAAACTGTATCTCTTTACATGTTATTTCTCACTCGCCCGCTACCCACTAATAATACGTCACTTACAATCAGGCTGGGAGAAGTCTATGGAGAGGTCAAATAGAATGTGTTTTTAATCATTGTTGATACCAATTAGAATAGAATGTGATTTTAATCATTGTTGATACCAATTAGAAACAAAGAAATTCTAAGTTTTGTTAGGAAGTTAGATGGTTTTTGTAGTGGTTTTGTGAAGTCATTCATCTTAATCTTTTTCTTTTCTTATAGTTGGAGATCACATGTGGATTTAGGAGCTATACATATCAATTATTGCTTGAAAGAAAAATTAGAAACATGAAATTTCTCCTGTTTTCAGAGATGAGAACAGAAATTAAAAGAGGAAATATTAATGATTGGAGAAAATTGTAAAAAATTTTCTTTCCACTCTTAGTGATGGATCCAGATACAACTTGATTCAAGGACTCCCTTCCCTCTCTCTTCTGCCAGGTGTAATTTCTCCTTCCTCCATCCATCAGAACTCTCTGCATTTCTCAGGTGCTGTGTACAGTTTCTGATTTATTAGTTACCTCATTTGCTTTTGCTTTCTGGTGCTCTGAATGAGAATTGCAGTGGTTTGCTACATAGTCCTCTTTCTGCACAGTGGACTTTGACTCGAAAAAGAGACTGAATCTGGGAAAAGTCCCAGAAGCCATGAGCTTGAGCACGACAGTCACGGCCTCTCAGGCAAAGACTCCTGAACAAACTAGGAAAACAAACTATGTTCAATGCAGCCCCATATCATTGTACTTCATAGAGATCAACAAACAGCAGCACAGCCTGGGCCTGAAGCCCACTTACCTCTCCTGAAAGCTCTCCAGGAATCTCACCCTGGGGAGGGTTAATAAGTTACATATTCACAGCAAAAAGATACAAGCTCTGATAGAGTGGGATGAGGCACTTCACCGCTCTGCTGGCGTTGATGCACGTGGCACAGATAAGGCTTGGCAGCAGCTTCCCACTCACGATGGCTCCATCGAACAGAGGCCCAAAGAACGGAACCTGGAATTCATAACAGAAAAACTATGTTCAGAACCAGGCTTGGCTTTATTTTGCTAGATACATTTCCACCATGTGGGCAAACCACAGTGTTCGTGGATGTCTTTCTTTTCTCTTCCTTTCCACTCTATTAGAATTTCATTAATTCTACTCCTTAACATGGAGGTTGTTGGCTCAGTGAGATTTGGGAATGGAGCTGGCTAGTAACTCTTATATACGCGTACAATTTCTCTTGATTTTTTTTCACAATATTATATGATAGACCTTTGTGAAGAACACATACATAAAATCTCTGCTATAAGCTAACTCAAAGTTTATTACAGATTTCAGAAAACAAACAGTTAAACACATACCGTATATGATGTGTAAAATAGATGATGATGCAGAGAAGAGCAAAGGGCTTTTGGGTGAATGTGTATCTCCAATTACATCACAATGAGAGGGAAGGCTTTAATGGAAATGTTTCATTACAAGTCTGTAGGAGTTGGAAGAATGAACCAGGATCTATGAGGACAATGGATGGAAGAATATTCCATGAAGAACAGCTGGTCTCTAGCTTGTATTAGGGATAGGACTAGTGTGTTTAAGCAAAGGCAGGAGAGTCACAGTTGCAAGAGCCAAATTGTAGAAGGAAGACCAAAAGGGAGAGAAGTGGGGCAGGAAACAAGGAGAACTTTGTAGAAAATTGTAATAATTCTCAATTTCTACTCTAAGGAAGTCAAAACCTTCTAGAAGGTTTTAGGGAAGTGGAAAACAACATCAATTAAATGTGAAAAGTAAGATGATCATTTCAGAAAATAGCTTTAAAATAAGTGTTTCATGCCAGGCAGTGATGGCCCACTTCTTTAATCCCAGCACTTAGGAGGCAGAGGCAGGCAGATCTCTGTGCGTTCGAGGTCAGCTTGATCTACAGAGTGAGTTCCAGGATAGGCTCCAAGCCTACACAGATAAACCCTGACTCAAAAAACCAAACCAAACAAACAAATAAGTGTTTCATTAAATTCAAATTCTATTTACAAAAAATTCTTAGATATTAAATAAAAAGGAACTTCATTAAAAGTATTGTTGGACATTTGAGTATCTTCACTCTTGCGGCCTGCTGCTAGTATATTCTGTCCTGTTTATTGTTTTGTGTAGCAGGACAAACCCCTTCACAGCCCCCCAAACCAAAAACAAAAAACAGTTTGCACTAACATATACTAAACTATGGCAGTAGTGAAACACTGGAAAGTGGTATGTGAGAGAGTCAATGAGAAGAGCACTTTCATTAGTGAATTTGCCAGGACAGGAGAGAAAGAGAGGGGCAAATATGTGCATATTATGAGTTGGAAGGAAATAATCAAAACTGTTACTATTTTAGTTGTTATATTATTATATAATTATAATAAAGAGTCTGTGGGAAATGATCAAAACATCAACAGATATAGAATGGACTCACATAACCTACTTTTCTACCCTCAGCAACAACTGATAAGAAAATAAAATGATAGCATAATTATTATCATTATTTTATTACATCATAAAATATGATCTACAGAGGTCTTATAGGTTTTACAGAGAAAAAAAAATCACAAAACCTTCAGAGAAGTAATCTAAGTACATGAGATGATCTTTTCTGCTATATCTGACAAGAAGTCTCTACATCACCATCACTTCCTCTTATAGACTCATTCATTCAAGGACTCAGTGCAGTGTCTGGTTTAGCCTGAACAGTTACACAAAGATGACGGAGGCTAAGGGAAGTAGACATTCCTTAGGAAGAATGGGGTAGGGGCTTACTTTAGTTGTAGGAAAGCATGTTGTAAGCTGTGGCATAAGATGAGATAAGATACTAGAGCAGTTCATGCAGGCACCATGGAGCCAAAGGGAGGAGTCACATCTACTTGGGATCTAAGACCCTGGAGTTGGTGATGTTGACTTGTGAGACGTGGCATATCCCAGGAACCAGTGACCCCCCAAGAGGGTGGTAATTCTTTTGTAATTAGAAAACTGAAGTCTAGGCCTAAGGCAGGGCCTTCCACTTTACTCTTGTTCTCCTGTTCTTCTGATGTTTGATTTCTTTGGAAAAGTTAATGCAGTAGTACTCCCGTTCTCTTCAATGGCTACTGGCTACATTGGGCTCTGGGATCACTGTGCACTGCGACAGATAGTAAAGAAGGGTCTGGATGAGCGGCCCTACCCTAGGAAGACAGTGCTGCTGTTGCATGGTGGGGACAGGGAACAAAGAGCTCAGGGGCACCACATCCTGGTCCCATACTCAATGGTAAAGTTAATGAAAGGCTACATCCAGAGCTCTGATCAGAACCTGGATTCCAATGTTTCATCTATCTAAAACTGAACAACTCCCGAGTGTCTTATCCTAGTGTAATGGCCAAAGTCTAGGTATTAAGATTTTCCATGACTGTTAACAAACTGGCTTTCCTTAACAGCTAGCTGCAAGATGGAAGATAGCTATGGAGCTCCTGCCATGTCGTCTGTGACTAAATGATACACAGCTCTGGCTGAGAGGAAGCACATGCTTAGAAATTACAGCCCAAGATAATTTATATCCATCAGGCTGGGGTGCAAAGCAGGACATTTTCACATCCAAGCTTTCTTATTGGCCAACTGTGAACACAAAGGCAGCGTTTTGCTGAGAAGTAGTGATCCCGAAGTTCATGGCACTGCTATCACTGTCAAGTACATCAGCCTAAGGGTTTAACTAGCTGCAAGGGTGACGACAATATTTGGAACAAATCTCCATTTGATACATAAGAACTAATCCCCCAAGGACTCAGCTGGAACATTTTGATGCTTTCAACTGGGGCTGGCAAATGCTTCACAGACAACCGTGAGCTTTTAGAATCAGACTATTGCTATGCATGGGTTTACTGAGATCCAGTCCATGCTGAAAACTGTCTTCTTTCTTAATCGGCCAGTTATACACCCCAATGCTGCAGGTATCACACCCATAACAAAGATACGGCCATGATTTTTATGTCTGGCTTTTTGGCACTGACTCTATCATAAGAGAAGACAGTAATGTAATATAAAGGTTTTGGATTTTAGTTTCTGCTGAACATCTCATATTCGTCTTTGGTGTGGCTATAGGATGAATACTCTGAAGCACACACATATGAAAAGTCCTTCATTATTATGCATCTACATACAGAGGCTACAGATGTATTTTTTTAGATGATCCTTGAAAGTTAGGTGGCCAGAGACCAAAATGGCAAAGTCAGGTAGAGAGAACACATGCTTTTATACTAGAGAATACCTGCTTACAGCACAGAATGATGGGGGAAGAGAAATGATCTGAGAGGTCAAGAGCAATTGCCATAATGAGCACAATTGCCATGAAGCAGTAAGTGTACGGGAAGGATCACCGCAACCGTGAATTCGGAAATAACTTTAGGTGTAGAGGTTAAGTAGAGGGGTTATTAAGAGCGTCTGCATGTGCCGGAAAGAGCACGTGGAGAGTTGTCAGATCTTGACAGATCGAAACAGCTTTCCCCATAAATGCTTGGTCAGGAATAACTTCCCCCTCAACCCCCAAGAGGCTCCAGCTGCTCTAAAGGAGAATGCTTCAGCTGGACTTCAACAGAGCTTTGAGGGGGTTGATTAGAACAACAAATAACACATTTTCCCAAATCTTTCACCAATCTTCTACGCAAACCTAAAACAAAAGGTACTTATAAACAATGATGAAAGGATCACATACCATTTGGACAATAAAGAAGCATCAATAAGAGAGGTCAAAAGGGTAAAGTAACTTCTAGGCAACCAGAGTCCATGCAGACCAGGGCCTGGTCCTGCTCTAGGGGTGCCCAAGGGTAGGGGACATCCAGGACTTGCTGGTACAGTCAGAACACACCTCCTATAAGCACCTTCCTGAGAGCTACGACGCAATGTCTGGTCACAGCTTTCCGCTTGGGGACATCTACAATCCCCCAGGAATTATGAGTTGGAAGGGAGCAACTGCACTTCTGTATCTGTACCTGAGATACTGAAGTGAGAGACAGTCAATTGAAAAGGTAGTATTAGAAGACAATTTGTCGGTTTAGGGAAAAATTTTTGTGGAAAGTGCAACATAATACATTTGCAGCACTTTGCACATGTGGTTCAGGGCAAGATGTGGCAAGGGGACACAGGGATGTCTTCAAGAGAATACAGCTCTCTTTAGGGGAAACTCTAAGGACTGCGCTGCTCAGAAAATGGCTTGCTGAATTTGAGCTAGTTTCCTGAAAGACAAGAGAAAACAGATTTAAACTATTTCACAGAGCCTGGGGTAGACACAGTAAATAATTTTTAAGTAATGAGCAAGTCCTGTTGAGAAGCAACATGGCACCTCAATGAATGTCTTATAAAAAAAGCTGACCACTTAATTTGTCCTACATACATAATGAATGTATGTTTTAATTCATTAAGAGATTGTATTAACCACAGACCAGGAGTTTTAAGAACTCAGGAATATCTGACTGGATGTCTCCCAACTCTTCTCTATCCCCGTTTTACAGAGAAATGATGAAGACTGGAGTGGCTTGCTGCTTTTCTCAAGGTCATCAAAGTCAAAATAGTGGTCCAGACTCCACTGTGACCCAAGAGGCTCTGCATGCACGGCCTGCCAGCCCACTTCTCTGATGCTGGTCACATAAGATGTTTCCTGTAGTCACTCCTGAAGCTCAGACTACCTCAGGTCTTTGTCCTTTCTGTCCTTCAGCCTATGGGCTTATGCGTGCCTCAGATGCTCTGTTTCCTTGACCTTTAGCATCTGTGACCCTCTGTTTAACTTCGCTTTGTCCTTTCTGTCCTTCCTGCTTCATACTTGATGAGATCTGGAATACCTGCTTCACTGGGTCCCAGCTCAATTATCATAACCCAGGGAGCCTCTGTCCACAGAATCACTGTGCAATACTTCCCTTATCTCTGATCACTTTCATTACTTGAAGCTGGCTGATACTGCTAGCCTAGCTTCTGATTAGTGATAGCATGGTATATTCTTCATTAGCATTTATTTAAAGGTCTTTGCTAGATGGCTTATTGTTGGGCCTTGTCTTCCTCTTCTCCTTTTTTTTTTTTTTTGCACCTTGACAATGTCTGTGTTTTTTTCCTATTGCTAATATTGAACCTGGGGCTTGTTCGTGCTATTAAGTTTGTACTTTGTGTCTAAGCTATACCTCCAGTCTTTTAATTCAATATTTAGAATAGTGATTATAAAGTTCTTGATAATGATAATTAATATGTGCTGTGTTATTTTAGTTTTCGTTTTGGTCTTCCACTTCTGTCTTCTCTGGTTTTATCTGAAAGTTCTTATGATTTTATCTTTCTTCTCATTTATCATATCAATTACAATTCATATTTTAAACACTTATTTATTCATTTGAGGCAGGGTTTCCTCTGTGTGATGGCCTAGGCTGTCCTGGAACTCGCTCCGTAGACCAGGTTGGTCTTGAACTCACAGAGATCCCCCTGCCTCTGCCTCCCAAGTGGTTGGATTAAAGGCTTGCACCACCACTGCCCAACCCTTAAGCACTTTTTTAGAGGTTGCCCCACATTTAAAATACTTCCATAATTATTCAAAATGCCCCCTTTAAATAACACTATGAGAGGCCCATCCCCAAACCCTTGGTCCCATCCTTATGTCATTGTTGCCCACTGTCACTTTAAATTATTGTTGCTATTATTATGTGAAACATACTACTAACTGTTAGACCAATTAACAAGAAAAGTGAAGTACTTTTTTTTCTTTTTGTTTTTTGTTTTTTCCTTCCAAGACAGGTTTATCTATCTAGCCCTGGTTGTTCTAGAACTCGCTCTGTAATCAGGCTGGCCTCAAACTCAGAGATCCGCCTGCCTTTGCCTTTTGAGTGCTGGGATTAAAGATGTGTGCCAACACTGCCCATCAAAGCATTTCATTTTACCTTCATTTATTCCTTCTCTAAAGTTATTCTTTTTTATGTAGATGCATGCATCTTCTTTTTGTATATGTGGTGTTGTTTGTTTGGGTATGTGTACATGAACATATATGAAGGCCAGAGGCCAATGTATGTCATCATCTCTTGAACCTGGAGCTCACTGATTTGACTACCCAATGAGCTCTGGAGATCCTCTAACTCTGTCTCCCTCATCTTAGGTCCTCAAGTTTATGTGACAGGCACTATCCTGACAAAAATAGCCTTTATTTTTTCCTACTGTTAGAAGAATTTAACATTTAACACAAGATTCTCTCAAAATGTGTTGTTTGGTTGAGGAAGTCTCTACTTTTGAAGGGTCATTTCCACAGACACAGAATTCTGGGCAGTTTTTCTTTCATCACTCTAGTGCACAGCTCTCCTCTCTTAAATCCTGTGCAGTGTTACTGTGTGTCTCTGTGGTTGTCTGTCTCCTGATGTCTTCCCTAAGACTTCCGGTTTGGTTTTTGGCTTATGTCCTGGTGTCCTTTGGTACAAACTAAAAAAGCAGCCTCTGTACCACCTATCCTTTCACTCCGTTTCCTTTGCTCGGTGATACTCATTCCTACTGAAAAACTCTTTCAATCATTCCATCACATACTTACCGCCTGTTTCCACATTGCTAGGCCCCGGTATCAAGAACAGACAGACAGACAGACAGACAGACAGACAGACAGACAGACACACACACACACACACACACACACACACACACACACACACACACAAAAGACAGGTAGAATTTCTGTGATACCTTGTCTCAAAAAGATAAAAAAGTTAACTGTTCTTCCTCATATGCCTATACTAAAGAAGAACACAGAAGAAAGAAAAACAAAACAAAAAACAAAGTATTAAATTTCTAATTTAGTCTAGCAAATATACTTCCCAGGCAGTGGGCTATTTCCTTTCACAGTGGGGGCCAGCACAGTCCCAACACCCCCTTCCCTTGTCAGGCTAAAGAGCCAGCAGGTGTACACACATACAGGACCGTATGAAGCCACTGAGAGGGGCCAGGAGATGTCCTGTCTCCTGGGTCAAGTGCTCTTCCCACTGTGGTAGCTCAGGAGTAGAGAATGAGAGCTCGCTTCCTGGCACAAAGCCTGGACTGAAGTTGGTTATGTGGTGTACATTCAGCAAGGAAGGGTGATAAACCCACAAGGGAAGACAAATATGTCAAGGGCTAAGTAAGAAAGAGGAGAGTGGTGCCAACTTCTAAGGAAAAGCAGTAGAAAAGGGGATCTCAAAAGCCAAATTCCTGTGAGGTAGGAGGTAAGTTAATAATGGTGCTGCTGTGGGTTTCTTCTGTCTGCATCAAGGCCCTTTTGTAAAATAAATGTTCTCTATTCTTTGGCACCTGCTTGTGGGTGACTCAATCTTTTACAAACTGGACAAAAGGGATAATATAAATCCATATTACATAGGGAATTTCTCTAATTAGCAGTGCAGTGTATTAGTAAGAAAGTGTGAATTTAAAACGTCGACAAGCAGGTGCCTTTTTGCTATTTCTCATCACCACTTCTTTACTAAAATCAATGTTAACAATACATAACCTAAACTGAACACACTGCAGCAATCCATTAATAAGTTAGTTTAAGAAAACCAGTTCTTTGGTATTTTCAATGATCTTTTTAAAGTAAATAATCTTAGTATTTTCCAAAGTTAATTTACTTCCTTGAGAATTTTCTAGAATATTTTAAAGTAAATGATTGAATCTCTGAAGAATTATTTGGCTGAGATTAAGATAAATATTTAAGAAATTATAATATGAAGTCAAGAGAAAATTTCAAAACCATGCAGCAAAGGCAAGCACACTCCCTGTATAATGGGGCAACTCCAGCAAGCTTAAAACACTTCCTTGCAAAAACACAGATGCCCAAACTGGACTCCTCGTACCCTTAGTGCTTAAATGCTCTTGTGACTTCCTGCACATCAGTCCTCTGCTGGCTCCAGACAGAGGTCCTGAGCTAGGTATCATCTGGAAGAGGGGTACATTCCTATACATCTGCATGCATACACGCATCTCCATCCCACACACCCATGAAGTCACAAGAGAACCAGATACCACTTCAACAGCACCCACAGACAGTCACGGAAACTTGAATGGCTGACTGATGAAAGTAGGCAAAAAATGTAAATCTGATAATTACATATTTCTGTTCTATGATCAAAATTTTATTGTGTCAATATTTATGGAGATGGGAATGGACTTATTTGGAAATCAACAATGAAATAATGCTGTAAAACACAGGTTTTTTTTTTAAAAAGAAAAAAGCAGAGGTTCAATACGACGTTCATAAAGTGAGCAGACCCTCTCAGCCATGAGGGTTTTGTGCACTCAAAAAAGCACACATGCTTTTTCAATGTACCATTTTACAAATGCGGGCATTATTAAGAGGGGGCGGATTCTGCCAGGCACATAATTTGTATATTTAAAGAGGGTGTATGGAATGAAAAAGAGAAATATGTTAAATTTCAAAGGACTTGGAAGTAATGCTGCCTGTGAGCTTGTATTACAAATAGCCCCACATTATTACATAGGCTATTAATGAGGCCAAGTGAATGAAAGTACAATTTGAATATGCATGACTCTATCCAATGAGCAGGACTTTTGTGTACAGATGAGTTTTTCCCCCCTCCAAAAAAGGATTAAAATTATTCTTAGAGAAGTATGGCTGCCTAGAAATGAGTAAAATAAATATATTTAAACTAGAGTCACATTGTATTCATATGAAATATACAGGTGCTAAAAGACTGTTGCTGACTCCACCTATAATTTCTGAAACATTTGCTTACTCTATCTTACAGCAATATTCTTCAACCCAAGCAGTCGTGTTAGTATAATCTCTAAACAAAAATAATGATTTTGTTGGAGATGCCTAAAAGTAGCTAAGGTTAAGTAAACCTTTGAGTACAAAGTCTTCAGTTCCATAGTAAGAAGCACTAGTTAAAAGACTGGGGAATGGGTAAATTATTGCGCCAAATGGCTGAGAATTAATCTCTGCTGACTAGCTGTAATCTAACGAGGCGTCTGTGTCCCAGGGAGCCCGCAGCATGTCCCTGGCGGTATGTGCAGTGTGTCGAGTCTGCGTGGCACCCTTTGTCCTCGCTCACAGGCGGCCTTTCCCCTCATTGTCCATAATATCCTCATGCATCTGGGACGCGTGGAATGCATTCATACTAACAGACTTACCATTGTTTTCTCTCAGAAGCTTTGTTGAGCAAAGACTGCATCACGGTTACTGATAATTATATTGCTTAATTAATCAAGACAAAAAAATTTGCAAATCATTGCCTGGTTGCCAAGCAAGGAGATAAAAAATGACAACAATACAAGCTGAAGCAATATAACAAAAGTAACAGCTATCTGATCAGAAATTCTTATATAATGAAGCTATTAATGCTAAATCGGTTAATGTTAGCATTGCTCCAGGTGTCTCTACTTAGATGCAAACAAAAAGGCTAACATTATGGATATAAAAGGCCAAATGTTGCCATGGATTCTGTAACCTGATAGAGAGGACAGCCTTTTCATTTGATTAGGGAATGCAATTTAAATACCAGGGATTGAAGCCAAACAAACAGACTTTCCCTCCGAAAGCCTCTTGCATTCACCCTGGGGTCAGTGGTTGGTGAACAAAAGGTCAGCTACACTTGCCCTGGAAATGTCTGGATTAATTTTATTACATTGTAATGGTTTGTACTTTAAATGTAGGGATAATACTAAGTTTTCAGTTGCCCTATTATTCTCTTCTCCTCTTTAGGCTTTTTTGAGTTAAAATGTTAAGAAACTAATTTTTTCAATTCATCTTGTCAGAATTGATGACCAAGTTTATCTTACACATATTTTGTAGGAAAATTTAAAAAGTATATTAATGACTTTTTATGCACTTTATGCTACTTGGAGAAATGCCATTTTCTAACACAGCACAGTGAAATGAAATGCTTTCTATGCTCTTCATTCACTTTGAAAATGAAGGGCATTTTAAGGACATTATGACATTTTAGAGGACCATCCTGAAAACGAACTAATGAAACTAGTTCTACACTACATACATATAAAAGACAAATTTTTAAAAGCAAAAAAGGACTAAATCTATTGCTTCTCTAAGATTAAAATTATAACTTTAATTCTTATAAGTAATTTTCTTCATGGGCAAATGTAAATGCTAGCACTGAGCCATTTTCTTTCTTTTTTTTCTTGGTCACCTTCATATTTTATTCTTTCTTTTTTTCTGAGCCATTTTTTCTTACAGCACAAAACTGAAAACCTGACATTCACAGGGGTCTGACTCAGAGAAACACAAACATCTAATATGAATTCTGACCTCTTTCTATGAACAGAGAGAGAACTCCCCCTTTCATTAGGCCTTCCTAGATAGATAAGGCCCACACAATGGAGAATTAACACATACGTTAAACTTAGAACTTTACTGATTTTATTTCTGTGACACTAACTATATAAGAAAACCTGATGGCAGCCCTAACAGTCACATGGCCAACAGAGAAGCAGCCTTTACCCTGATGCCAGGCAATGTCTGGAGCTCTTTTTCACTTGTTAGCACGTCCAGTGTTCATAATATAACTTTAGGTTGCAAATCTGAATTAATACAACAATTCTCATGACTTTTTTTTTAAAGTTTAAAAAAAGTTCTTAGAATAATGATGAGCTCCTTCAGGAAAATGATTTTTGGGTATAAATAAATATTATATTTAATATCAAGCTGAAAAGAACAGTCATTTTTTTCTTAAAGAAAAGATTATATGCTTAATATGTTTAATTTCAAACCTAAGAATACTCTTCCTAATGAATTAAAAGTAAAATAAGTCACTACACAAAGCAGTGTTAAAATACCAGTAAAGGCATGACAAGGATCGAAACTACAGCCGGTTAGTACACAGGACATAGACCATTGGATTGTTCCAGTCAGCCCTGTGATCAATACCAATTGACATGGCTGAATTGATTCTGTAGCAAGGTGCTTTGATTGCTAATACTCATCATGTTGGCTGTGCTTCAGGGCCCCAGTGTCTTTGTGGACATGTCCAAAATCCTTCAGGATTGACCTCACATCACCAGTCAGGGCTCAGTGACCAATGCCCATGCATTAGACAGGGCTGGACTCTAGACCCACGGTTATTCCCCAAATAACCATGTGATAATGCAGCTTCATAACTTATTATATTAATAATGTGCCACAGTTAAAAAATTATGACATTCTTAAAATTATAACATTTCAAAGCATTAAAATTATTTAAAATCCCATACATTTTTCTAACATAATTTTCAAATAACACAACATGAAATTTTGTGTTTATGATTAGAGTTCTTTTGAGAATCACAGTTCACTGAAATTCCTATCTAGCATACACAGTTCTGACACTCGTAGGACATTTATCAGTTATTTTGAGGACATGAATCCAGTGGAAAATGTAGGAGTCAGGGCAACAATGGAGAAAGCATACCTCAGGTTTCTTTGTTATCGTGATAAAGAACATATGATTCTTCATTGGGTAAATAATGATCGAAACGTCTCCAAAGGCTGTTGGGATAATACCCCTGCGGTAGTCTCTGGAGTGTTCAGACCAGACGATGTGAACCTCGTCATTCCCCAGGTGACGGAGCTGCAATAGCAAATTGGCTCTTTATTAACAGAGGTGATAACAACAGTTTATGAGGGGCTGTGGCTTACAAATTGAATTAGAAAACTTGGAGGCCAAAAGTATTTTAGTCCTAAATCAGGCTACTGCACTGATGCCTTAAGTGAGAATTCTAAAACGTACAGTTTCATGAAACTCCAGCCCATCTGCCAGGATGCACATTTGGTTCTAAAATCACACACAGAAGCCCAAGGGCACATTCCAGTGGGACGGAGGGGACCTCTCTGAGGTCTCCTTTTACACAGAATTCTATTTCTACATCAGTCCTACGCTATTGTGCTGAGAATGTTTCTCAGCAACTAAATGACATTCATTTTTTTATTTAGCTATTACTTTAAATCTTTAAACCTCTTAATCCAGTGGGCTACTAAAAAATAACAACATAAGGTAAGACAAGCTACTCCAACACAAGAGTTGACAAAAGTGTGAGAACTGGTCTTGAGATAAATTTTTTGAGAAAAAGAATATAAGAAATTATATTTTTAAGGAGATAAATAGATTTAATTTAAATTAAAACTTAAATTTGGTGGGAATACTAGCACCCAGCACTTAAAGATTTCCAAAATGTTCACATAAAATGCCATTTACCCTTCCCACTGATTTATGTAACTCCATCTTTATTATACAAGAAATACCTGCTCAGGAATGCTTTGTCAAGTACACAGAACATCATGGGAGAGAGGACCAGAGACTATGAGAACACACACACACACACACACACGCACACGCACACGCACACGCACACACACACACACACACACACACGATGCACTGAAACCCATACAATTGAATTATAATAAATAAAAAAAATCACACATACACACACACAAACAATTCTTATACTGTTATAAGTAAATTTACAGTTTTGGGTTCGGCTGCATTCATAGCTATCTGGGACTGCAAGTTAGACATTCCTGATCTCAGCTTACATCAAAAGCTATTTTACTGTTATAGCTCAAGTAGTTTAGCTCACTTCTTTTGACATTTTATAAATAAAGAGACTGACTATAAACTCCAAAAACCCAGACTCTTGTTGTCTCTGAGAAGGCCGTAGGAAGGTCTCTAGAGACCCTTACACGTTCTTCCAGAAGAAATCTTACTAGATACAAGAACATCACTGATCAACTGCCTGTGTGGCGACCCCACAATGCTAATCTGGAGAAAGCTGCAAAGAAATCATTCAAGAAGGCCTAGAAGATAACTAAAGGGAAAACAGACCACAGTGGTGAAAACATTGGCCCAAACTGAAGTTCTGAAGCTGGAAAGACTGGCGGAACCAGGGACTTAGAAGCCTTGGGGGAATGAGGTTTCTGCCTTGCATCAGGGAATGTTATCCAGCATCAGAAGCAAGAATTCTTGCTCATGTAACAGATGGACAGTATAAGTGACCAAACTTAAAAGTACCTTAATAAAACTGAGATGTTATATTAGAGCATATGTCCTAGTCCTACCTTTAAAAATATTAAAAAATCATATTCTGGGATAGTGCGCATATTTGAAACATGTTATCATGGACCTCATTTTCTTTAGAGACCATTTGGTTATACAGGGAAACACCCACTGTAACCCAAGCATGGCCTCTTTTCTAGTCATCCAGTTACAAAGGCAGCTGCTTGTTGCAGTGCCTGTTTTTTTTTCACCCATGCCCTTATGGAAGTGACTGTATCCATTAATTACTTAGAAAGAGACCTTTGTGCTATATGGAGTAAGGTATGGGATTCGACTGTGTCTGAATAGTGGCTCCAGAAAGGGGAGGCCCAGACTTCAGAGGCCCAGCACAAGTCATGATGATCCAGGACAACTGAATGGAGTCAAAAACTTTGTAAATGCAAGCATAACCAGTGCTTTTTTCTCCTTCTCCTCACTCCATCATTACTCCGACACTAGTATTAAAGGCTCACAGGGTAGCAGGCAGAAAAGGAAAAACTGTAGCTCAGCCAACTCAGCTCCAGCATAGAAGTTTTGTTGTTCTTTTCTTTTTAAGACACTGAACATCATGGCTGAAGGTGTCCCTCTAGCCCACTTTTCCTTTTCGTTTGTTCTTTCTGCAGTACGGGGGTTGAACCTAGAGCCTTAGTTATGCAGTGCTCTGCACTGCTACTCTCTTGAGTTACATTCCAGCCATTCTTAGCTCAGATTTCTGCCTGTCTGCATTTCCCATTTCTTACAGGGCTTCCAAAGACCTTGTGACACTGTTTTGCCACTTAGTCCTTTTGTAGTGACAGCATGAGCGCTAGGGTTGCTAACAAGATAAGATGGACAGGTTTCCATGGTAAATGTAGATCTAATTGAAACTTTGGGAGGAATTTTGGGCAATAGGAGCTAACAGTTAAGAAATGAGTTATTCTGGAGTTCAGCTTACAGCCCCTATCCTACAAAGAGAGCTGGCCCTATACTCTTGGTTATGATGTTGGCAGAAGTAACTGAATGGAGACAACCCATTTACCAAATACAAACCTTGTTGCTACCACCCAATGCCACACCCAAAACCTATAGTCTCTCCTTTCATCCACAAGACCAGAATAGACTCTGAATGATACACTGATTATTGAAATTTTGCAGTTACTCTACCCCTTTCTAAACTGTGTTATTCAATTACATATCCCCAGTAAACCCTTCCTAATTTTATTTGCAGCAGTATTTTGAGAAGACTCTAGCATGGGAGAGCAGTGCCACACTGATTGACCCTTCCTTCCAATGTGGCAATTCTGCAGTTAAAGAAGAACTATTTTTGTAATATTCACCATTCTCAGAGCTTCTTTCAGTGTCAGGCACCTCAGATTTCTGGACATGTTACAGCTTAATTAACTAAACCACAAAACCAAGAGCTTAGGCCACGGGACCAATTGACTGATACATCTAGAACAAAGTACAAAAATTACACCTCTTGTGCCTATAAGAAGAACCCAAGTATGTAAAACTGGTATAGACAAACTACACACATTAGAGTATATCAGAACATAATGGAATATTCTAGAAATGTAAAGTGGTACTCAATTCAAAGGGGATTTCAATTTCAATGTCACTTTATGAGTTTTACAGAACTCTGATTAGAGGCCCTTAAAAATGCACCCACAAGTTTGCATGGGGGCAAGTCAACTTGACAGGAGGCATGCGTCTTCAGGAGGAGATGAGGGCTAGAATAGGAGTTGCATTCATGTGGGCTTCTGCTTCCACAATGCAAGACTCCAGAAGGCCTCAAGGCTTCTCTTCCCAGAACAAACAGGCTCTTGAGCCTCAAGAAATCAATCCCATGTCCTGCCATCCTTGGTCCTGACAGAGTTCTAAAGCTCCTCTGCCCGAGCTGTTCTGCCTGCTGCTGCCAGGCTACACGCCTGCACGCCACTGGTGACACCGGTCATGGTCCACACCTAATAGGCTGACCTCCTTTCCCGACTAATTGCATTACATCGCCAGCTGGCTCCAGAAGGAGTCGTCTGTTTGATTGAAGAATCTGGGCTCCTCAGTGGGCCCGGCTGCTACTTTTACTAAGTAACAGTCAAGCCTGACATCCCCATTGTTCAGCTGACAGTGTGCCCATCCTAAAATCTAAGTTTTATTTGTAAATTAACCAAGAAACTTCCTGCCAGAACAGAGCTGCTTAGAGACTGATAATGTGGGCCTTTCATCCCCTTTCACTCGCACTGTATCACTGCCAATTTGTTTTTCATGTGGCTGGCCAGCCTGAGGCTATAAAAGCCTTGTAAGACATAAGTGCAATTATAGTCCTGGAGTCAAATGAATTGGACAAATCCAATAGCACAGCTCTGTCCCCACTCTGCAAACCCCTACAGCAGTTAGATTAGCTGTGAAAAATCTAATCTAGCTAGAGCTAACAAATTTCTGCAGTGAAGGATCAAGAGTTCAGTATGGGGTTGCAACGGGATTGCAGAATTGAAAAAGTCCCCCCATGACAAGGGCAGAACAGAGCATGAATCACTTTAGAATTTTGCAGCTCATTTCTAAGCTGTTAGGGACAATTTAGTTAGAGTAAGTCAAGGAACCGGGGGCTGCCATTATGTGACTAATTTCCCTGCCTAACTAGGAGACATCCTGGTAAAGGGAGTTTATCGTTAAAGATGCTAAATCTTAGCACTGTGCAAGGTTTCAGCTGCTGTTTGATTATTACAGTTGGGGTCTAGAACAAGCCTCGGGACATTATTTATAGCAGCATTATGTGAAGAAAACAGTATAAAAACAAACTTTAAAAAGCTTCTATATTTAAGAAATACTTCAAGACAGTTTAAATACAAATCTATCTTTAACACATAATTGTCAGTCACAAAAATATGCAATATGACAATATGCAGAGTATGAAGACTTTACAAGGTACCCACAATTAAAAAACAAAACAAAATATGTGAGTATAGCCCAACAACCCCAGATTCTGGAAGCTACCAGATAGAAGGGTTCTCCTTTCTATGAACACTGCAGTCATCAGAACCCAAGATGGACAGGCAGCTCTGTCACACCTGTGAGAACCAGCACATGGCTTATACTCCCACTAGCTGTGAGGTTCCCAGCCCAGGGAGGCCAGGGTAGTATGCAGGGCTATGTGGGTGAAAGGCTGCTGAGTTCCTGATGCAAATTGTGCTTTGTGCATGTGAGACACTTGATCACTATGGAAATTGTCTGTGACCCGAGTTCTGATAATGTCTCCCATACACTTTGTTCATCATGTATGCAGCCCAGACATCTACAGTGGTAAAAAGGCAAAACCAGAGACAAGAGAAATGAAGCAGATACAGTAGGGTCCATGAGCTAGTAGCAATCATGTGGCTAATGGGGCAGGGAAAAAGAACCAATTACACCACTGGACGATGACAAGGGCGATGGCCAGAGAATGCCTACTAGGTATCACACTAAGCAGTTTTTCAAGCACCGTCTCACTTGACTCAACAGTATGGTGCCATGACTCCATTTTCAGTCTTATTTAATACATGAAAAACTGAGGTACAAGCTGGTGGTGAGACGCACACTTGAGCCTAGATCTGTCTGGCCCTAGTTCCAACCATATAGCCACACTGCCAGTGTACAGCCTCAGGCAGCACTTGAGGCACGCCCTCAGTTCCTTACATTTGCACTGATATAGGAGAGTGGGTGTGAAGTGGGAATGTAGGCTCTGTCACCTATTAGCCCACAGGGTCAGCACACATCACCATAGCTCTAGGATGCCCATCTCACCTAGAAACCTACAGGAGTGGTTTCCTTACCAGACTACAGTTTTATCCCATTAATGAGTTCCTCAACAAAAAAATAGGGCCCCTCAAGTAAACACTCTGCAGGCTGGGGAGTTCTTCTGGGGGCATAAGGTTTTCCTTTGAACTTCAGCAGAAACCACCCATAGGGTGAAAGGTGATGAAGAACAAAGGGGAAGCAGCTAAGGTGGGACATCTGGGCAGCAACACACCTGCAGGTCACTTTGCCAAAATCTAGTAGCTTACCCTAGCAACACTGGGGGGTGGGGAGGATGCCTTCCCAGAGATTTCCCAGCACTTCTGTCATAAAGGCAACTATGTGCTGTGGCATTTGCCAGTCTGAGGTAAAACTATTTTCTCTCAGGTAACTGACGTGGAGGAAGAGCCAAAGTAGCCACACAGCAAACCCTTCTTCTGAATATATTTCTTTCTGATTTCAAATAAATACAATTTATACAAAATTAAAAATTTAAAGAAAGGAATGAAGAACAGCAAAAATGAAACTGGTCTGCCACCCTATTCACATGAAAACCACTATGAAAATTTAAGGACTGTCTGCTCCAGCAGGACAGTGCTTGCTTGGCACGTGCAAGGCCTGGCTTTGGTCCCCAGCATGTGCAGGAGGACATACAGACATAAACCCAAACCACCAAAAAACTCCTCAGCCTTCCCCTTGATTTTTGGGGTACATTTCTCCTTCAGTTCAGGGTTTAAGGTGTTGCTAAGTTGACCTTTTAGATTCAACACAACTGTGGCTGGAGGAAGAGTGACCCTGACTTTGAGACCTGGGGAAAGCAGCCTCAGTGTGTGCCCAGGCTTGGTCACCATCCAAACCCAGAGAGCCTCGACTGCACATGAGTGCAGGGAGCTGCTGTCCCCAAGGAGCCGCCTTACCTTTTTGGTGAGTGAATCATCTGAATCTGATGGCATCCGAGTGGAAACGTGGAAAATGACTTCCACAGTTGAGGTAGCATAGTAAGGGGCTGTCTGTCCTGTGCTGCCGTTGCGCTGAAGACCACCCATGAACCCACAGTGGGTTGAGAGATCCACCTGATGAAGGTCACAGAGCAAAAGGCGAGGGTCAGACGGGAGCTGTTCTATTCGTTAGGCAGGAATATGAGTTGAAAACATAAACTGTTTTCATTTTAATATATTTCCTTCTGAATACAAATAAATATAATTTATATGAAATTAAAAATTTAAAGAAAGAAATGAAGAACAGCAAAAATGAAACTGGTCTGCAACCCTATTCACATGAAAACCACTATGAAAATTTAAGGACTGTCTGTCCCAGCAGGACAGTGCTTGCCTGGCACGTGCAAGGCCTGGTTTTGGTTCCCAGCATGTGCTGGAGCATATACAGATACAAAACCCAAACCACCAAAAGCCCCTCAGCCCTCCCCTTGACTTTCAGTGTACATTTCTCTAATTTCTCCCCCTCATGTCTAGGGTATGTCCATGTCTGCATGTGTCTGTACAGTAGATCCCTCTTATCTGCGGGGGCTTGTAACACTTTCAGCAGCTACCTGCAACCACAAATAGTACTGTGTTTGTTCTCTCTACATAGACCTAAGATGAAGAGACACCGTGAAGTGTTTTCAATAATGAAGAGGTTAAGGTGCAGTGGAATACATTTGAAAGAGACACTACATTCGTGTAACTCTTATTACATCATGCTGTTAGATTTGTTCTCTTTTTTAGTTGTGGCCACATTTGTCTACTTTTGCCATAAACTGCCACCCATGGCTAGCTCAGCCCATGTGACTATTTAGTTCTGATGCAAAGCAAATGAAAAGCTATTAAGAAGAAGCATAAGTCCACAGATAGATAGACTACTGAAAATAAGCCAACAGATTTTAAATTTTAAGGCCAATACATTCTTCAAGAACTCTATGCATACTACATCTGAATGTAAAAATACACCTAAGAACATACACAACTCAGGTCCGTTTTACATACTGATAGTCAGCAACCACACAATGAATGAAGTTAATTACCTCCCATCCAAGACCAGCAACAAAGTCTTCATATGCTTGGCTTCCTCTTTCATTGGCTAAGATGGAACACTTGTCTTCTTGACCTTCAGCAATGTAAAACACTGCTATCTTGTGTGTCTCACGGCTATAAATGTTCAAATTTAAAGGAGTTAGAATTAATAATTATATGTATATGTATGTATGTATGTATGTATGTATGTATGTATATATTACTGTTATTGCCAGCATGATTCCTAATGGCCCTCACGAGGGGTCAGTCACTATTTGAAGGTGACTGCAGAGGTGGTTGAAAGGAGACAAAGGTTAATGAAGCAGGAGACCACAACTCAGACATAGAGACACAAAAACAGCAGATATCAGAGCTCATCATCCACCAGGTTCTTCCCATGTTGGTAAAGAACAGTATCTTCTAAAGCAATGGTTCTCAACCTGTGGGTCATGATCCCTCTGGGATCAAATGACCCTTTCACAGGTGTTGCATATCAGATATCCTGCATATTAGATATTTACAGTCTGATTCATAACAGTAGCAAAATTACAGTTATGAAGTAGCAACAAAATAGTTTTACGGTTGGGGGGGGTCACCACAACATGAGAAACTGTATTAAAGAATCACAGCATTAGAAAGGTTGAGAACCACTGTTCTAAAGCATTTCCAGTAGACACGTATCATAACTAGGTATCTACCTACATTTCATTTGCTCTACTCTGACGAAAGGATACGGGTAGTTTCAAGACAGGAGCAATGAGACATGCTAAGACTTTATGAGAATGGCAACATTATTTGGGTATTTTCCTTTGTGAAAGGGTGTGTTCTATTCTGAGGGCACCGAATGTACTGGACAGTTCTTCTGGGAAGATTGTTTTGGAGATATAATCTCTTCTTTTGCTTGCTCCATGATAGACTGGTAGCAGTTTCCTGTTAAATCATATAAACATAATATGCACTTTGAAGAAAGGAGACCTGTTTGTTCATCTTTCTTTTTTTTCTTCACGTCCAGTATAGTATTTGATGCATAGTACAGGCTCAGCTAAGTCTCTGTTAAACTGACCAGATATTAGGCAGTATATCTGAATAAGTAATTGCCAGTTTCTACAAATGATATGGTAAAGTATCAAAATAACTGATGCTCTATCAAGCAATTTAGTGATGGTTTGGAGATAAAAGCTCAGCTGTTGTACAGATGAAGGAAGCTTAATAAAGAACCACTCACTGGGGAGCACCTTTGTCCATGAGCTTTATTCTATCATAGCTTCAATGGTAAAAGAAGTACATCTCCACTTCTGGGCAGCCCCACCCTTCTCACATTTGCATTACATCATGAAAAACTGCATAGGAAAAAGCATCAAGTGCTTCAACAATACGGAAATGTTTCTATTGTCTAATTGCTTAATATCTCAACACTGTAATATGATTAGACATTCAAATTGGTAGATCTGGACTCCATATTTTAACAAATTCTCAAATATTTCCTTCTTCATGGTTATTTTTCTTCTTATTAAACAAGGCTAATTGAAGCTCAACTAAAAAGTTACATAAATCACAGGAGGAGGAACATTTTCTCCTATTCATTCGCTAGCTAGTCATCGCCCCCATCACTCTCATGGAATAAATATATGTGAAGAAGAATCAGAAAATACAGAAAGAGCAGAAAGATTGGCTAATCACAGGAGCTGTAATAATCTGGCAGCTTAGATGATGGTAGCAGACATCCTAACCTTTATCTAAAAGGCTGTTTCAGAAAGAACAAAAGCACAGTCACTTGATTTCTTCCTGAAACCCTCTCTCTACATACGTAAACGTCCTTAGCATTCAAATTTTCTCTGTTGTATAAACTTGCCATACAGAAAAACAACCTCAGGCTTATTTGAAATACATCAGTGTTTTATCCTTGAAGCCCAGGATTTTTCCATCCTGGGTCCTTGAGTGCTCATTTACTCGGTGTAGGAGCACAGAGGGCTAAGCTCAAATGAAGGACTGACTGATGTGGGTGTGAGGAAAGATGACCTTTAGTTGTAAACATTCATCAAATTTCACATCCTCCAAAATATTAGCACTGCAGAGAGTCTGCTAAGATGCAGACACTGTGCCTGGCCTTATTAGTGCCAGGCTTTTGAAATGGTAATTACAACATCAACAGCACTTCATATCTACAAGCTGCACAACCAGTACATGAAGGAGCAGGTAATTCAGGAACACACATACATAAAATCAACAACACGCTTTCCTCAGTAGAATGAATTTTTTTTTCTTATTAGGAACAGACCAGAATAGTTCCATTTTCTTGTGTTGTCAGGTTTTAAAAACCAAACAAAGGAAAACATGTCTTTACCATTTCCTTCACTACACAGTGGCAAGAAAGACCACAGTGATTTTGTATGTCCAGCCATCACACATAGTATAAAGAACCTAGCTGCAAGACTATTTTTTTCTCAAAACATGCGAAGAACGCACTGTTCCCGCACAACAGTGCTATAAATTGATACCGGGAGTAAATAGAAAGGTCTTGAAAGTTGAAGGACAATGTTTGCTTAGCATCAGACCAATCTATAGCACAGGCTAGATTTCTCATAGGTAAAAAGCCGCCAGACTTAGTTCCGGTTTTTAAAAGGCAATCTTGAAAAATGCCCTTTCCCATAAAATGAACTGATGTGCATTTAGAGGCTAAGACAACCTAAGTCCAAGAGTTAGGGTTTTAAGTGAAGGTTAATCAAAGGGCAGAAGACTGCCAATCAGCTACCCAAAGCCATATTTTACTGCAACAGCACCCCAGGGAGCTAATTCATCTGCACCTCATGCAACTAGAGTGCATTAACATTCAACAAATTGGCTACAATTACAAGATACCAGTGCATTCACTTAGCACTGGAGAAGCAGGGAATAATTCAGCATATGCTGGAAAGCTGGGCTTGGGGTCCAAATGAATGTTTGTTTAACATCGAAAGATGAGAGTGAGTGAAACAAGTGCCTGAGCCCTGCAGAAATCCCACATGGAATTTCCAGAGGGCCCAGTCTCTGTCCTGGAGAAAGCAAGGAGAGAAAGACTGAACAGAAAAATGGCAGGGTCTAAAGCACTTTTAAACATTTTTGAAATTCAAATTAAGTTTTCCTTGAATCAAGAAATGAAAACATTTAAAGTACCAATGGAGTTGCAGGATCTGCCCCAAGGATGTAATTCTTTCTTCAATTACAACCACAAATGAGTCATTTAAACTTGCATATTTTCTTTTCTTTGGATTTTATTTCTCGATACTCAAATGCTTACCACTCGCAGAGCACTGGTGTTACCAGGAGGTAAGCACCTCACATCAGCCTTCTGCGGGTGGAGTCAGGCTCACTACAGCCACCCAGGCACATTCCCGATACTCAGAAAACATAAAAGTACATACTTCAACATTGTATGGCTCTAAGAAGCCATGAGTGACAAAAAAGATACATGAGAGAGTAGAAAAAAAAACTGTAGCCTTATGATTCCTGCACAATGACCCATATAAATTAATGTATCTTATTCTACATGCTTCTGAAGGAGCGAAAGGATATATAGCTATAAGTAAGCTTACTATGATTCTATCCGCTGAGTCCTTGGAGAGAGACCAGGAGGGAGACACACTTGGTAGGCAGAGAGAGAAGCAAGTTAACAAAGATAATGTATGTCTAAGATGGTCAGCTTCTTCCTCAACCTCCTAACTTGAGACAAAAGCCTGGCAGCTGCCTCCCATCAGGCCCATTATTGATGGGCTGGCTCAACAAGTTCAAGGTTGGATCAGGACATGCCACACAACAGTTGTGGACCAATCAACCATCCTGTCTACCTTCAGATTTCCAACCCTAAAGTAGGGAAGAAAACTCGAGGCTTTAAAACCCCAAGACCTCAAGAAGACACTGGGTTTTCAGCTTCCATGTGCACCCTCTATTTTGCAGGGTCTTTTTCTCTGTGCATTCTCTGTGTGTTTGGTGCACTTGTGTGTTTCCTTACCTCCAACGAATGGTTTTCTTCAACTGCTGATTTTTGTCTGCAGTGCTTGAGATTTCTCTGCTAACCCCTGTTGTGCTTCAGATTTTTCCTGCTTTTTAATTCTTTAACTAACAGAGAAAATGAACCAATCAAGACCCCTAGATTGCGTCATTTGTGTTGTGACAAAGATATTTCTTCATTAAGTCCTCTTAAAGGTAAGTGTGTGTGTTTGTGTATGTACGCATGCACGCATGTACATGCAAACATACGCTTTTCCAATTTCAGGTGGAGTTTACTAGTTGCTGTTGTCATACCTAAGTTCAAGAATTCAAACCACCAACAAAATATCACAATTATAAACCTGATATGCAAATAATAGTGACACAAGTCAAGCATTTACTTACGAATAAACAATAAAACCACAAGAAATCCACTTGAACACAAATGATGGTGAAATTCATGCTTAGAAAACAGCATGGCACTGACACAAAAACATGCAGGTTGATGGATGAGAACCCCAAATAATTTAGTTGCAACCATTTAATT
>NW_004949101.1:2384929-2441849 GCF_000317375.1 Microtus ochrogaster | reverse complement strand
TGGGATTAAAGGCGTGCGCCACCACCGCCCGGCCAACCATTTAATTTTTGACAATGATGCCAAACACACACAAGGGAGAAAAAAATAGTCTATTTAATATGTAGAAAAATGAAATTAGATCCCCATCTCTCACCCTATAAAAAAATTAATTTAGGATGGACTACATTTTAGATTGAAGTTGCCAATAGTTCAAGACAAAAGAATAGACAGGGATTTTCTAATAGCAGAGGAAATAATTCCAAAAACTAGCAAATGGGATTATACAAAATCAAAAGGTTTTTGCACAGTGAGGGAAAAAAGAAATCACCACCCTAAAGAGAGAGCTACAGAATGAGAAAAAACAAACTTTTACAGCTTAAGTCATACAGGGTTTAAAAAAAGGAATATGTAAAGAACTATTAAATTAAACATCAAGTCCCAAATCAACAAATGGTTTAATCAACAGGGTAGTTCTTAAAAGAAGAAATCCAATTGGCCTCTAAATAAGTTAAGTATCTTTAGACGCAGAAATGTCAATTAAAACTGCCTTAAGATTCTACCTCACCTTGGTCACAGTGGCTATCATCAAGAAAATAAATGCAGGGTAAGATGTCAGGGTTGGAGGTGACTTATTCATTGTTGGTGGGAATATACAGTACAGCCACTGTAGAAATCACTTCAAAATGGTCACCTTTAAACACAAATACATATAAACAACAAGTAGACTCAGTAGGTTGCATGCATGCATGTATGTATATACACACACACACACACACACACACACACACGGAAGAAAAATGTAGTGAATAAAATACTGTGAGAAGAACTTGATCTGAGAACACACACACACGTACACACACACCAGGAACAATGAATGAAAAAGAGGTCATAAAGTTAAAAGAGAACAAGATATGGGAGGTTTTTGTTTTTATATTAAAGAAAGCCTACTATCCCAGCTACTTGGAGGCTGAGGCAGGAGGATTTCATGTTCAAAGTCCACCTGGGCTTCCAGAGTATGTTGAAGATCAGACTGGGAAACTTAGAAGAGTCACTGTCTCAAAAACAAAACAAAACAAAATAAAATGGCAATGTTCAGTCCAGTCAACATCAGCAGATTCTGGGCTACAGAAATATTCTGGGTGTCTCTGTAGGTACCTTCTTCCCTGAAACTGTATTTGATACTATGAGCTCACAAAGACAGACAGGGAAAGATATTTTAGTATACTTTCACATACCACTGACGTGAGTCCAGATTCTTTAGCTCTCGCAATAATTTTGAATTTTTCTTCAACAAATGAAAATTCTTTCTACAAAGAAAAAAAAAAGTATGGAAGAAGAGATCCATGTGACCATAGACCAGCTTCGCTACTTTCTAACCCAATAACAAACATAGCCATTATGGTAATTTGGATAGGAATGGCCCCCATAGGCTCATAGGGAATGGCACTATGAAGAAGTGTGTCCTTGTTGGGGTAGGTGTGGGCTTGTTGAAGCAAGTGTGTAACTGGGGGTGGGCTTTGAAGTTTAGAAGCTCAAGCCAGGCCCAGTGTCTCTCACTTCCTGCTGCCTGAGGATCTAAATGTAGGACTCTCAGCTACCTCTCCAGCACCATGTCTACCTGTGTGCCATCATGCTTCCCATTATGACAACAATAGACTAAAACCTCTGAACCTGTAAGCCAGCTCGAATTAAATGCTTTCCTTTATAAGAGTTGCCATGGCCATAGTCTCTCTTCACAGAATAGTAATCGTAACTAAGACGGTCATCATCCATCCATCTAATATCTCATTCACTGAAAAACTGTGGTAGATAACGTAGTTTGAATGAGATGTCCCCCATATCTGGGGCATTTGAAATGGGTTTCCCAGTTGGTGGGCTTGTTTAGGTAAGTTTAGGAGATGTGGCCTTGCTGGAGGAAGTATGCCACTGGGAACAGATATTGAGATTTCAAAAGTCAAGTGACATTTCCAGTTATCAATTAGATATGTGTTCTCAGCTGTTGTTCAGCTGTCATGTCTGCCACCTGGTGTTCCTGCCATTATGGACCCTAAGAATCTGGAACCATATGCCCAAAATAAACTCTTTCTTTTATAAGATGTCTTGCTCATAGTGTTTTATCACAGCAAAAGAAAAGTAACTAATTCACAAGTCTTCAAAATGAGCTCCAATATCCTTGAGTATGGAGAGACATAACAATCCCACTAGAACCCATTGCCTTTTAGTGACACTGGAAAGCTCTTCAGTCAGCAGGATGTTCCTTGTGTGCGTGTGCTTGTGTCTATTCTCAATGTCAGTTCTGGGAATCTCTTCCCTATCCTATCTTCAAAACTCCACTTCACTATCAGGTTCAGCTCAACCCCACTCTCTTCTCTGAGGTCTCAGCACTGTCCACACTGCCCATTGGATCAAACTGCTCCTCTTGGCTTCCTGTGCCATTCTGTCCTTTGTCTGAGGTGCATCCAGTTCACACCCTCATCAATCCTGTGGCTAGACAGTGGCTCACTCACCTTTGCAGTCCATTTGTATCTTGTATAAAATGGAAATAGTAGTGGTCAGGGTCACAGGAAGCAAAACAATGCTTCACGTGTTTTCAAAAAACTGACAGGTATTTGGGACTCAATCTGTATACCAGTATAGTACATTCAGTTTTATTTTTAGCTCTAATCCAGTAGCTAAAAATAATCTGTAAATATTGAAATCTGATTAAAAAAAACTTCTATTTCTTATTTTTTAACTTCAAACTGATATAAAGAAGAACCCTCACATAGCAATAATGATAGAACATTCAGAGCACTGTTACCTTCTGTCCCAGGAATTCATTCCCAGGTCATCAAGCAACAACCTGCAGAAATAAAAGGGTCCTCGCGGCTCCACTGGGGAGGGCTGCCTTTGGCTGGTGACCTTCACTGCAGAATTAGAGTTACACCTCTGAACATACTCATCTTCCTGTATGCTCTGGCGCAGGATGACCTCAATGATTTCCTTCTCTTGGTCACAGTTCATCCCACATGGGGGTGGGGAAGGCTCATTTAGATTGAGTTGTGATGGTAAAAGGCATTCAGGGCTTGTATGGCCAATGTTTTCAAGTAATTTATCAAGAGCGTCATCTCCCTCCTCACTGTGAGACAAATCTTTCTGAGGTCCACACGTGTGTTGATGCCAGCCAGAAACTGGAAATGAGGGATTCCTTCCACTGGGTGCCAAGCAGCCTTCCAGAGGTCCATATAAAACCTTGCCATCCCAAGAGTACTTGCCTGAGATATCCCTCACAATGACTCTTACATCTGAAAGGGAAGCCCCTGAAGTCCCTCCATCTGGTTCTTCTGCAGGTGTCTGAAGGTAGGAGATAAGGGTGCTATCATTAAATACGAAGAGCTGCAGGTTTGGGCTCCTGAACACCTCCGAGGATAGCTCAGCACCTTCCACGTGGGCATTGTCATGGTTCTCACTGACCAGGCTGTGCAGCATGGCAGGGCCCCCACTCAGTGGATAGTGGCCTAGGTGGTTCACTAGGTGGGCCATCACCATTCGTGCAGTAAGGGGGATCAATTCCACACTTCTTCTCTTCTTCTCTGTGAACAGCAGGAAGAAAATGTGAGCAGACAGTGGGGCCACCATGAGATTTCTGTCAATAGTTTCAATGTTTGATTCTGATTTTTTGTTTTGTTTGTTTTGGGAGAAAGGGTGTCACTGTGTAGCACTGGCTGGCCTGGAACTCATAGAGATCCACTTGCCTCTGCTGGGATTAAAAATGATTAAACATTACATCCAGCTGAATGTTCGATTTTTAGCTGTAAGACTGTTTTTTTTTCATTTTGACACTAATTCTACTTAAATTATTAAATTAAGAAGATAACTGAAACAGACTGCTAAAGGACCAACTTACATGAAGCTGTCACTCTGAAAGGGACTTTAAAAAGTCTGCAGATAAAGGAATGAGCAGAAGAGAAGCATCCCCATGTTAGACAGGTAAAGGTTCGGGGGCTGAGATGAGCGTAAAAACCAGGTTGGAGGGGGAGTTGGGACCAGAGAGTTGGCTGGGGAGGCTACTGCGGCACCCCTCTGTTGGGTGAAGGAAGACCTAAGAAGGACATTAATAAACCTCAGGGCCATGTTTAAAGATTGGAAGAAATTTGTTTAATAATCATTGTGACAATTTATGTTTTGTTATTAGGGCACTTAAAATATTTAAGAGAATTTGTCATATTCATAAATCATGGAGGCACTTAGGAGAACTTAACTAAATTTGTATTTGATGATTTAGTATCCATGAGCAACTGACTTATAAAACTTCAACAGTATGTGAAACTCTGAGCACAGCCTGAGCAGCAGGGCTTTACAGAAGGAGGTGGAGTGGAAAGGCAGACACGCTACGGCTCTAACTAGAAAGGGAAATGAGTGCGTCAGGCTGAGGGTAGTTGAGGAAATTTCAATGTGCCAAATGCATCAAACGGGATGCATCAATTTGATAACAAGTGAAAATGAAAGTTTTAAAATTTTATGGAAAAGGTCTAAATATTTAAATTAAGGTTTATAATTTGAGCAAAGAGTATTAGGCTTCTAAAATAACAATGTAAACAATCAAATATTACCACATAAATCAACGTAAATATATAACTTTATAATAAATATACAACTATATATATAAATATATAATACCTTTAGTGTTAGACCTTACCCAACCAGTTTACATATAACATATTGTTTTATTCTATATAAAAACCCTAGAAAGAAAGAAATCTCTGAAACTTGGGAAATTCTGAGCAATGAGTGAGAACAAGATCACCTTGATTTTTTTGGATTTCTTATCAGTTTTTTCTATGTACATGAAATCTATACTGAATAGTGGAAAATAAAGTGTCACACAAGTGGTCATTTATGTCTTTTCCTAAACTTAAATTTTTTCCCACAACCTGAGAGAAATATATATAAGAGTTCTACACTACAAAGAAATTTAATGCTCCAGCTATGAAATGTTACAGCCCCAGAGACCCACATGAAACCAGCTGGGAGTTCACAGTTCATAATGTGAAACACGCCGTTGTCATGACAGCAGGACAGGCATAAAACTAACGATAAAGGTACAGATGACAAAGGCCAAGAAGAAAATATCAGTTGGAAAACCAACTTCCCTCTGCTTTTGCTCACAGAGGCGGTGCTTTTGGTTTGTATTTTGTGAAGATTTGAATTCTACAATGGGAGAATGTCTTCAAGCTGTATCAAACTATGGCATGATGACACTTTGAATAAAACCCCAAATGGGTCTGGTACTGAGGTCAGGAAAAGGAGCATCTGTGGACCACTGGCCTCTCCTCCTGCCACATTTCAGCTAAGTTCACTTTTTTTTTTTTGTTCACTAAGCACTAAAGATGATCGGGATTCAACTAGTGACAAAGTCAGCTCAGGGCTTCCACTAACTATTAAAAAGGAAAGGATCCCAAGTATCTTCTTGCCCCAAATTTCTAAAGGAAATACAAAGCTTTACCTCTCACCTCCTGACGCCCCGCTTCCTTCTATTTTAAGTAGTTATTAACACTGATCAATCTGAGCACAGACTTGTCTGCCACAGAAACACATCCCAAGTGTGTCCCAGCTTTCTTCATGAGGGACTTCTGCTCTGGAATACTCTATGAGCTCCTTCCAAGCCTGTCCTCCCTGCTCTGTCTAGCTTAATTCTTCCCTATGGGCAGTCCTAAGGATGCTACTAGCCCAGTATCATACTGTCTCCCCCACCAGATGTAAAACTTCTTGGGGATAGAAAAACGAGTTTTTTTTTTTTTTTTTTTTTTTTTTTTTTTTTTTTTTTTGCATTCCATAGGTATGAGACAAGAGTTTTCAGAAATACAAAACCATTTAAATAAGGATGGATGAAAAAGTCAGGGGGAAAAACAACAGGAAAAAAGAAGAAACTGGGAAGGTTTGCCGTTAGAGACCCTATAAGCTGGGACTTCAACAAGCAGATTTTAAAAAAAAAACCCAAAACACAAGAACAGACCAGACTACAATCTTATCTCTTATGCTCATAAGATTGTATATTTGTAGACATACGCACCATCTTCCACAGTGAGCAGGTTCCCCAGGTCGGCTGATGAGTGGTACTGGACTGGCTCGGAGTTCCTCACATTTGCCAGAGGCAGGAAGGGGTCATAATCCGTGGATGACAAGTCAGCCAAGGTCAAAGTGTAGTGACTTTGCTGTGTGTATGTGCTTGAGCCACAGACACAGCAGTGCAGAACCTGAGGACAGACAGGAATGGCACTCAGTATGCCACCACCTCCTGACCCCTGACAAACTATCCAGCCCCCACAGTGCTTGAGAGATAGGACTCCCACTTAGGAACATGCCAAAATATGTTTGGTTTTTTTTTTTCCATTCTCAAATATTTTTTGCTAAAAGCAAGTCAGTAACAATACCTACAATCTCAGGGCAAATGGAAAACACAAGTGAAAAGGTTCTGTTCCTGTATGATTGCACACAACTCAGTCTATCATCCTCCAAAGGCAACATAGGTGGAAGGAATCAGCCCAAGAGATGAAAGACAGCTGTGGGAAGGCCCTCATGGTAGAGGGCAAGGTGACCACAACCTGAGTTTAAATCAGTACAACACATGAACCCACGAATTATATGGGGTAATTTAATACAATTTTGAAAGCATAATAAATAAAAGAAAATTGAATACAGATTTTAAAGTCTCTCAATTCTCACAAAGTGAGATTTCTTAACTCCTATCCTAAGGATTTTTTTCCCCTTTGTGTTCTTTCAGTTTTGTTTTGGTCCTGATTTTGAGGCAGGGTTTCATTATGTAGCTTAGGCTGCCTTGAACTCAAGGCAATCCTTTTGCCCCCATGCTCCCAACAGCTGGGATTACAAGTATGCAACACCACACCTGCCTCTTTAAGGCAAAGAGATTACTAGAAGCATTATGTTTTTTTCCTTACTCTGATAAGCAGATCTTTAGATGCTGCAGACCCTCCTTTAATATAAACAATCCATTTTGAAATGAAGTAGGTAGAAATCATGTGCCATGAAGACTGGGAGCATTCCGATCAAACAGCAGTTGTTTAAAGATGACGGTCATGTGAAATGTATGCACCGCCACCTTGGCAACTACTGGCTTCCTACAACTGTATCTATTCTGTTTATTCATTAATTATTCATTTCTTTTCAAATACTTAACCTTCCACAGGTCCTTTTCAGAAGGTACAAATACATAAATGATAACGTTTTGGTAATTTTTAATCTGTAGGTTCACTGTTATGTGCCCAGGGCTTAGAGGAGACTCACCCTGTATATATAATCCAGTAAGGGAGCCCGGGGTGGGTGCAGCTCCTCCAGGACCGCTGTGGACACAGGGTGGAGAAGGGCATTCACAGGCAGAGCCATGCACCAGTCCAGGAGGCAGAGGAGCAAGGACACAATAAACTAGAAAGAGAAACATATCCAGAATCTCACTTTATGGCCCTTAGGACCCATGGCATGTAAAAATAAACAAAATTGTCCCTGCCCAATATTCAATGAACACACAAATGCAGGGTAAGTAAGTAAACAAAAATGGCTTTCATAGGAAAAATGTAAAAGCCAACATATAATATAGTAAATGACACCATCATTTGTAATATTAGTTATCATTCAGTCTTATAATTAAAAATAACTGTGGAGAAAGCTACCCAACATGTCACTTACCTTTTTATCTGTTTCCACTGAGGAGTACTCAGCACTTGGTAAAAGAAACGCAATTGTGGCCACGAGGATCTGTATAAAAGATAAAACCCAATTAAGCAGACCGTGATAGTCTGGAAGCCCTATGCTAAGAATCCCAAGATGACCTTGCTATAGAGGGAAGTTTCTGTCCTGCCAGGCCCGCAGTCATTCATTCCCAAAGAAATACACAGAGGCTTACATTAATCATAAACTGCTTGACCTCAGGCTTACTATTAACTAGCTCTGACAATTAACCCATAATTCTTATCTATGTTTAGCTATGTGGTTGGGTACCTTTTCTCAGTAAGGCATTCTCATTTTGCTTCCTCTGCATCTGGTGGTGACTGACTGTCTGCCTTTCCTCTTCCCAGAATTCTCTTAGTCTGGCTGCCCTGCCTACACTTTCTGCCTGGCTACTGGTCAATCAGCATTTTATTAAACTAAGACAAGTGGCAAATCTTTACATTATACCTTGCAACTAAACACATCATGGTACCTACTCACTGGATAACAATAGAAAGATGAAAGCCAGTTGTAGGAGATTTGAAAATAATGATCATGTAATGATTTCTACTTCTTTGGTGGGAGACTCAAAGCAAGGATTAGTTTGCTCTATAGTCACACAATATCTACTATTAGTGCCACATTTCCAGTGAAGTGAAAAAAGAAAACGTTTTCAAATATAATTATGAAAAGGTTCCCCTTTGCTACAGCATAGGTCTCCACCTCCTGTTTCCACACCACAGTATGTCATTCATTCTCACAGGTGTCCTGTTTGGAGAATTACATGGTGACACTAAACCCAATTTTATATTCTGCAGCGGGGTAAAAGGTCTATTTCATTCCAGGTCACTTCAGGTCACAAACCACTTGTGACTTGATGTGATTCTCAGAGAACAAAGTGATCTCCACCAAAGAAGTCTGTCTAGGGCTGGGAGAAAATGAATCTGCATCACCTATTCTCTCTCCCTGCCAATTGTCAGGGGGACAAATCAAATTTCCTCAGAGTCTCCACTGGATGGGTAAAAAACAGGGCTTGCTTGAATAACTACAGTTATAAAAACTGCCAGGCACAAGTGTGCCTTATCACAGGCACCTGTGAGTTAGGCCCTGCTAGGCTCTTAGCAAAGACCCCTTGGCTGTAGACAACCTTCAAGAAGCTGTGGTTGAGCACTTCCTGTTCCTCCTGCCTCCTCTCCTGGCCACCTCCCCCTCAGAGGTTAATACTACACTGATCTCATTACAGCCGAGTAACCATGCCACAGCAGCAAGCGTGGCCCAGGGCTTTAGTCTGGGAACAACTCTTGCTGTACACAACAGCCAGGCCCCCGCCCTGCAAGGAAGGCATTAAACCAGCTGCCTACTCCTTGTTGGCACCATCCAAATTACTTTCAATGAATAAAACCCAACCTACAAAAGGTCTCTTTGTTGTGGTTGTGTCTGCCTTTCAAACTCTCCAAGCATCAGCCTCGGCCCTGGAACACTGCAGGCTTCTTTGCACAGTGATTAAAATTGCAGCTGAGACGAGCCAGCCAACACTGCCTAAAAACGGGGCTCACATGGCAGTTTAATAGTTGCTTCTCTAACAATTATTGGAGGATATACAGTTAATTAGATATCAAATACATTATTAAAAAGGAAATGCGGATGCTTTAGCTTTATAGATAAAGGACTTACTTCGGCCATTTTTCGCGGTAGAGCAGTTTCAAACATCTGAAGCTTTTCCCAGTAGGAAACCAGCAGCTGAAGAACATCACAGGCTACCTGAGCCACGATCTTGTTAGGAAACTACAAAAAAAAAAGAAAGAAAGAAAGAAAAAGAAAACCAAGTAAACAGGGCAGCTCAGTGGGTGTATGTGCTGGAGGAAGAACAGGGCTGTTTGCTCTTCCCAGCTCTACATGCATATCTCATGTGCAACTGATGACAACTATGTCCAATTAACATCATTTTCACTTGACCACTCCATCATGCTACATTGCTGGTTGTTTGGAATCACCTACGTTATTTATATATCTGTAGAAAAAGGTGGTCATTGTTTGCCTAGAAAATAAAAGGCAAAGTTTAAAATTCTGTATTCAGCCAATAGAAATCATACTATTGACAATTTGAGGAAATTAAAATAGAGTTGAGTGTCCTCTGTGTGCTGAACTTTCTGCACAAATGTAACTCATTTTGTCATTGACAAATTGCCAAATGAAGAAGCTATCTTCATTTCACACACAGAGAAACAGGGATCATTCAAATGACTTCCTACCTGAGGAAATAAAATAATATAAGAAATATATAAAAGCTATAACCCATGGACTAGGGAATGTTCAGTGACTCTGGGTGTGTTTCCCAAAGTTGTCTGTGGTGGCCTGAATGAAAATGACCCTCACAGGCTAACACATGCTTCAGTCAGTAAAACTGGAAAGGTAGAGCCATCTAATACCTTGACAGCAGACACAGAGCTACAGGATTTGAAGTTTGCTCAGCCAGGTTTCAGTATTCCATTATTTCCTCACTATGCCCTGATTTCCCCTATTTGGGATAATAAATATATATTTTGTGCTATTGTATGTTGGAAATATTACATTTGCTTTTATAATTTATAAGGGTTACAGTTAAGAGATTGACTTGAGTCTCAGAAGAGACTTTGAACTCTAGCCGTTTAAAGTGTGAAAGACTATGGGGGGCTTTTGAAGTTGGACTGAATGCAGTTTGCATTATGGTTTACCACACATGTATGGGAGTCAGAGAGTGGAATGTGGCAGTCTGAATGAGAACGATCTCCATAGGATTATATGTTTAGATACTTGGTCCTCAGTATTTGCAACTGTTGGGGAAGGAATAGGAAGTATGTCCTTGTTGGAAAAATAAGTCACTGTGGGTGAGGTTTCAAAACCCCATGTCATTCCCAGGTAGATCTCGCTCTACCACATGGCTGCTGTGTCAAGATGTGAGCTCCCAGCAACTGCTCCAGCACCATGCTTGCCTGCCATAATGCTCCCTGCCATGATGGCCATGGACCCTCTGCATCTGTAGCCCCAAAAAACTCGTTCTTCTATAAGGTGCTTCAGCATGGTGTCCCTTTATAAAAAAGAAAAAGTAACTAAGACACTGCCTGATGTCCCAAATCTCCTGAACACTTCCTTTATTCCTTCCTTCCTTCCTTCCTTCCTTCCTTCCTTCCTTCCTTCCTTCCTTCCTTCCTTCCTTCCTTCCTTTTGTGAGGTGGATGTCAAAGAGGTAAAATGTGCAAAGCCTTTGTCATCATGCTGAGAATATATAAATGGGAGAGGACCCCCTGTGCTGTAAAACAGGGATTGTGGTGCTCACCTTGCAGAGCTATCATAGAAACTTGAAAAAGTATCTGGAGATTACCAATATTCTAGTTCTATGTGATGCTCAACAAACTGCACATCTCTCAACAACAAAGCAAAGAAGGAAGATGCTCCAAATGCCTTATGTTCAAGCAGCAAGAGAACATGCAAGTTCCTAAGGGGAAGCTGCAGGCTCCTATCTCAGTCATGACAAAGAGGACACAGCTTGAAACCTCACTTTATTATACCCTAAGATGTCCAACTGGCCTAGGCTTGGTTCACAAATAAACTATAAATGACCTAAGAACCCCGGTCACAGTGAGGCAGTCAGTAGCAGCCTCACAGAAGATTTACCATGGGACTCAGAATGGGGCTTTTAAACCACTGTCTCTCTACAGTGTAGGGAGCTACAAGAATGGACTAATTAAAATTAAAACTCGTTAAAATCATTAAAATCCTGGAAGAAAGCTTGATGTCAAAAAAGCATTAAGAAATGAGAATACCTTCAAAGTTACACCTATCACATTGATGGCATCCTTCACCTGAGGATGGCTGGCACACTGTGTAAGCTCTTCACAGATCCAGACCCCGAGGGAGCAAATGGCAATGCATCTTTCAAAAGAGAAGCAAAGGGAGGAAAACACTGATGAAATTCAATGTATTTTAAAATGACAAAATAAATCTATTTATTCAAAGAAGCAAAAATTATACTAATGGACCATCTTCCACGAGAGAAAAGATAAAGAACTTCCAGGGGGCCAGTTTTTAGGATAAACAGAATCATCAATGCTAGTTAGTACTTAAATATTTCATCAAACAAGTGGCAGATTTTCTGTTAACTGCCACAATTCATGTCACCCATTTTTGTTGACTCTCAACTGTTATTACATCTTATTGCTAAGATAATTTTGAGGAGGAATAAAAGGCGTGGTTCTTAAGATTACTGAATATTCCCTTGCAAAGTGTATGTACAGTATATACTTTAAATGTAAAACAAACACTGTATTTGTTTTTAAAGTAACTTTCAAAATACATTTTCACTGTTATTTCTTCTAAACACCATGCTAATATAAGTTATTCTTCAGAGAAATGTGACTTTCCATAAATAGAACAAATTAGGGGAAACAAATTACAAAGATTATTTGAGAGGTATGAGAAGATTTTAAAAAAAATCAGATATATTCCACAGGACTTTGATCTGAAAACCTAAGTAAATATTTTCATTTCTTGAGATGAAATCTGAGGGGCATCATGCTTAATAGGGTAGGGGCTGTCAGAAGGCACTGGAAGATTCATTTATGGCTGTGTTACATTAGGATGTTAAGATAGCTAATTTAAGGCTTCAAGTACGCAGCTCAATATCTAAGCCTGGCTATGTAAGAAATTCATTAAAAATGCCAAGTAATCCAGGCAGTGATGACACATGCCTTTAATCCCAGTACTTGGGAGGCAGAAGCAAGTGGATATCTGTGAGTTCAAGGCCAGCCTTGTCTACAGAGTGAGTTCCAGGGCTGGTTTCATAGCTATTTAGAAATTCTGTCTTAAAAAAAAAAAGTCAGGTAAATAAATTGGAGATAATCAACAAGCAGTTATAGACTGACTAGAAAGTGTGAGACAGGCAGGCAGTAACGGGGAAAGATTGGGTCACTTTAATATGCAGAAGTTAGGCAGAGAAGGGGAATTAGCACAGGGAAGGAGCACTGGCCAGAGGAAAGCAGATTCTGTTGTAGGGGACATGCATGTGTAGAAGTGAGAAAAGACAAACTTATTTCAAGACTATTAAAAATCACAGTAAAATATCTAGAATAACCTTTATGAGAACTGAATGGAAATCCAGGAAATGAAATTGTATGGAAAAATTAAAAGCCAAATGAGAGGGGAAAAGGCATAGAAGAAGAGGCAGGAAAAAATGTAGTAAACAGGAGAAATGCTTAGGAGTTCCAATTAAAAATATTAAATAAGAAGAAAAACACAGCCAAAAAGATCACTGGTAATAAAATAAAGTCTCCATTAAAAGACAAAGATCACACAAATTTATACAATCATAAAATTCAGATACATACAGCTTTTGCAAAGGCATCATAAAGACAATAAAGAAAAGCCATTTAGAAAAGATAAAAAGTATTATATAGTGTGATATTAGGAGCAGGTAAAGTGGGTATCTAAAATAAAACAAAGCATTCATAGAAATAAAGAGGGCCATATAAACAGAAATACATTTGACTCACTACAGAGATAGGACAATTCCAAATGCCTATGCAACTAATAACATCATAGCCTTTGACAGAAATTCCAGGAAACAGGTTAAGTACAACGGTGGAAAGCTTTTAATATACCTTTCAGTAAGTGATCAAATCAATAAAAACAAAACAAACTCCAGAAGAAATACAGACTATGTGAAACACTGGAAGGCTACATCTAGAACAGTATACCTCATGATTAAAGAACAGTATGTACATTCTCTTCTTTCTCTTTTTAAGTATAGTGTTTTCCATTTTCATTTTATTCTTATGAGTATTTGGCTGCATGTATATTTGTACTGCCAAAGGGGGCTAGGAAAAGGCATGGACCACTTGGGACTGGAGTTACAGAGGATTGTGAGTTGTGATATGGGTGCTGAAATTCCAACCCGAGACCTTTGGAAGAACACCAAGAGCACTTTAGCCACTGAGCTATCTCTCCAGCCCCTCTGTACATTCTTTTCAAGAATATATGGAACATCTACTAAAACAGACTACACATGGGGTCCTAAGGCAAATATTAACCACTTTAAATACAATCATCACACACATATTTTGAACTACACTGTAGTTACTTGAGACAAAAAAAGGTAGACGAGGGTGGAGATGGGACAGTGGTTAAGAGCACTTGCTCTTGCAAAGGACTAGGAGGTTCAGTTTCCAGCATCCACACATAGCTCACATCCATTCATAATTCTAGTTCTAAGCAAAACATTAATTTATACAAAATTAAAAAATTAGATTAAGATTGAAAAATTTCAAAAGATAGAAATAACCACATTTGGAAATTAACTTAAAAACCCTCTTGATCTCATGAAGGAATCATAATGAAAAGTAGAAAAAAAATGGAATTTAAAAATACTGAATATAAAAACTTATAAGCTTTGGAAAAGGTAGCCCTTAATAATAAGCATATCGTCTTAAATGTTGAAAGAAAAAAGTTAAAAAATACAGCAAGTATACAAATGTAAAAAGTAACAAAAGAAGACCATCACAAGTAGAAGAGAACAAAAGAGTCCAAAGCTGAAAATAAAAACAAATATAGAGGTAAGCAACGACAAAACCTTACTGCTTGAGAAGACGACTAGCCTTACAACCAGAGGATACACAAAACATTTAACATCAAAGATGAAGTGGACAAATTCTTGGATACAGGATACTAATCCTACTGCTGCAAACGTATTCTGAGAGTGGAGAAGAATACATTGCTTGTTTTGTAACTCCCTTGCCTGACATCCAAACATGGTGAAAGCATGATAGGACTATAACTGGATAGAATGTAACTTCCTGAACAAAACATTACCTGAATCAGAATCTATAAATCAAGATGGGGGTATCTCATACCCAAGTTTAGTTCAATGCTATCAAACTGGTAATACACGCATAGCTTCTGAAAATGGCAGACTAGGAAAAACCGGACTAAGCCATCTACTGAAGATAAGTGAAGCTCAGAAAAATACAAAAGTTAATAAATCACCAGAGTTCACAAGACAATAAAGTTAGGGCCTCTGTCTTCCCATGTGCTGAAGGGCCAAGGCATGTGCTAATTATCACAAGGTTGTCAGAGACTAACAAGTGGTCCTCCAAGGCTGGAAGTTGAGTGAGAGATGGATATTCGCCTCTCTCAGCAGTCCCAGCTTTGGCCTACACCTTGAGAGGAGCAGGACTTCTTACCACATAGCTGGCCTAGAAAGCCTCCTACTTGGTCACATACGGTAGCAGTCTTAGATGCTTGGCAGAAACACCCAAATGTTTCTACACATTGCCAAATGTCTCTTGAGGCACAAATCAGTCCAGAATCTCGGCCCAAAACATACAGCCTTTATGAACTGTTTGCTTAAACCCTGCTTCTTTCTGAAAACATTATTTATTTCTAATTTTGCATGTTCTTATGTAAAATCATATTCCATCTTACTCTGAAACTTACTATTTTCTCTAGTAATAATGACAATGTAAGTAGCTAAGCATAGCATCTTTCTGACATAATGTTTACTATACATTTCACTGTGTGTAAGAGAAATGGAAAGGATTTTTCAAAACATGAATTGTTTATACATAAATGTGCATCTTACAATTCTAACATAGTTTACCTCTTGTTCATCATTTACCTTGCACATTCATTTGGTTCCTCGGTAGCATTCTTCAGTAAAATATTTATGAGGTAATGCTAAAAACACAAAATTCAGTAAATGAAAATTTGATGTCATTGTTGGTTTCCCGCATGTGCTGACCATGTCACAGGCACCCTGGAGCTAGCGCAAGGCCAGGGAGTTCGGGCAGCCCTTCCTTCAGAGAGAACTGGGCTCACCGCAGCAAGTGCCTCCCTGGGTAACCGAGCCAACCTGCGGCACAGCATTTCTAGGGATCCAGTGGAAATCAAGCAAAGCATCTGAGACTTCCAGATAGGAAAATCTCCATTTTAGTTTGATTGTATTACACACTGCACATTGAATTACAGATTATAATCAGGGTTACGGACTGACTGACTGGTGCTGGGACTTTCTGTTTGCTCCAAATGTCAGCTGAGGACAGAAAAAAAAATGCTTACTTTTATTCCCCAAGAAATAACTTGGAATTTCAGGTTATTAGTAGCATTTAATCAGGCCACCAATGGGATTGAATATTTAGCTTGTTGAAATTATTTCTTATAAATTCATTTGCTACACTAATGCAGTATAACTAAGCTAACAGAATTATTACAAATGATGATTCATTACATAATTATGATCCCTAGGAATAATAAACAGAAATAAAAAAATAAACCACCAGAGGAACAGAGCTATCAGGTCTAACTGCAGCAGCTGTGAATGTGGCCATTCACAGTTCATACAACTCACTTCTGAAAACAACTGCTGAAGCTTTCAGAAGACACAGCAACTGTCAGGGGAAAGGAGATCAGTGCAGAGGATGGAAGACAGTGACGGAACTCCAGCCGTAGACGCTAAACTCAAGATTCGGTTATGTACCTTGACATCTTCCGTTCCTGTGCCGACCTCACTCCCTTCTGACACTGACTGCAGCAGAGGGATCTTCCGGTAGGTATTTGGGAAGCAGACGAGGGAGCCGAGGAGAGTGAGAGCTTCTGCCCGGGGTGCCTGCACACAAGGAGGGAAGCACCAAGTTCCTTCACATAGGCTGGGAGCTTGAAGAACATGTTTTACTTTGTTCTGGTTTTGAGAGGGAATCTTTATTTTTCCTTCTAGATATGAAGTGCTAACCTATTTATGGCTATTTTCCTGGTGGATGTTTAGGCACAAGAAGTTTGTCTAAATGAAAAGGCAAATTTCCAGGGAATGGAAAACATCTCTACATTTGATGTAAACAGGTGTTATGAAAACCAATCTACAAACCCATTTAGAATTAGAAAGGCAAATGGCTCTGTTGTGGCTGTTTAAAATCATTTCAGTGTTTGTGATCTAGAAAGAGCAGGATAAATGAGAACGACTTAACATTATTTTTCAAGTAAAAAGCAAGGCCATCCATATGGAGGGGAGTTGGAGGTAGTCATCCAAAGAGAGACGGAGGAAGAGTGCTGCCAGCTGGGAATGCAGCCATGACATCATGGAGAAAGGCACTAGGCATGCTTTGTTTAAACATGAAGTTCAGAGTGACTGTGGTGAACTGTTAAGGTTTGCTAAAGGCAGGCATGGTGAGTAGTTTGGCTAATGACCTCCATGGTCCACACCTAGTGGTCACCTC
Source organism: Microtus ochrogaster (assembly GCF_000317375.1). Taxonomy (NCBI): domain Eukaryota; kingdom Metazoa; phylum Chordata; class Mammalia; order Rodentia; family Cricetidae; genus Microtus; species Microtus ochrogaster. Next base: position 2,424,927 of record NW_004949101.1, on the reverse strand, counting down.
CAGTCTCAATCTCATCTGACCTCAGAGGCATCTGATACGGCTCACAGCTCCCTTGCAGTATGAGCCCTTTTATCACAGGGCTTCTGGGACACTTTCCAGAGAGACTGATGGTCTCGCTTGCTGGAACTGCCCATTTCCTTGCCACCTAACTTTGGAGTGTTAGCTAAAGTTCTTGTCCTGTTCACTCACAGATTCATACTCAGCCAAAGAGCCATCTAGACCCGGAGCTCCCTGCTATGAACCGCTATACAGTACTCCATAGTACGTGCACATCATGGTTTTTATTCTGTTGCTAATGGATATTCGAATAGGTTCTAGCCTTGGCTGTTAAATATCGCTGCTGTGTGGAAGCGTCCACGGATTTCTTTCTTTCAGGTGATGTGTTCCTGTGCACGTACTTCTCTCTCTCTCTAGTTGCCTGGGCAAGCAGGAATAACCTCACATTTCTGATTAACTGTGATACCTAAAAAAATCTGGCTGGGTGGGCGTGTTTCCCTCCAAGCACCTCTCAGCAGGTGCACAGCTTTAAACCTGACGTTTATACAAAAAAGCAAGTCGAAGAGTCATTCTCTCCTTCATACAACCATTATATTCATAGTCTCTCCATTTAAAACACCATTTGGGAAAGATTCATCTCTGAGGTATGACAGATAAAATTATATTTAAGACAGTGGTTCTCAAGCTGTGGGTAGTGACCCTTTTGGGGGTTTGCATACTAGATATTTACATTACGATTCCTAACAGTAGCAAAATTACAGTTATGAAGTAGCAATGGAATAATTTTATGGTTAGGAAGGTTGAGAACGACTGATTTAAGAGGTATAACATGTATGTCTGTGTATATAGTTAAAAGCACACACATAAAATGAAAGCTACAATTAAGCTTAATTAACCCACCTATCATCTCAGACAGCTTAATTAACCCACCTATCACCTCAGATAGCTGTCCTTTCTCATGGACACTCTCTTGATAAACTTCAAGTTTACAGTATTTTTAACTATGATTATCATTTTGTACAGGAGGTTTCAAAAAATTTACTGAAACTCTCTACACTGACCCACATCGCCCTATTTACTCCCCAGCCCTTAGCAAACACCAGACAACTCCTTGTTTCTGTTCATTTGACTTTTAAGAGCTCACATGTCACAGAGATGATGCAGGACCATGTCTGGCTTATTTCCCAGGCAAAGTGGCCTCTGGAGCCTCTCACGTTGTCAAAGAGACAAGGTGTCTCTGTTTTTCAGGATGAAGAATATTCTACTATATGTGTCACATTTGTTCACCCACACACGGACACACTTTAAGCTGTTACTCTTACTTGCTAACTGGGAATAATGTTGCAGTGAGCATGAGAAGCAGCTCGCCTTTCCAAATGCAGATTCTACTTCCTTTGGCCATATATCTCAGTAGAATTAACAAGTCACTTAATGGTTTTATTAATCTGTGAAATATTTCTTTATGGTATTTGAATATATGTCACTATGACTGGTATAATAAAAAAGATAAGTGTCCAGTAGCTAGGCAGGATTTTCAGGGCAGTGAGAATGCTGGGAAGAAGAAGGGTGGAGTCTGAGGATCAAGAGCCAGATGGGTAAGAAGCATCATGGAAAGTACATAGATGATGCAAACGAGCCTCGGTGCAGCACATAGACATACAGAAATGAGTGAAGTTATAAGAGCTAGCGAAAAATAAGCCTAAGCTATCGGCTGAGCTTTCTTAATTAATAAGGAGTCTCTGTTGTTTGGGAGTTGGTGGTCCCAATGAAAAACTCCACTTACATTAATCTTTTAAGGTCATTCAAATTTCAACAATGGCTATATCATTTACATTCCCTCCAAGAGTATACAAGGATTCCCATTGCTCCATCTCTTCAACAACACTTATTTTCCTTTGCGATGACAACTCTTAACAATGGAATTTATTGTCTTGTGGTTTTATTTTGCATTTCTGATTCAACATAAAGGTGATGATTTTTTTTAAAATGCCCATTGACCAATGTATGTTTGGAAGGTTACTTTAAATAGCTCACCTAGGCATAAGATCCATGTCAACAGAGAACTCACCATGTGTTGTGCTATCGTATAAAGGGCTGTAGCATGTTCTAAAGAAGAACTAGCAGGCAATAAAATTCTAACAAAGTACGATTCTCCTGTCTGTGTCGTGTAATTTTTTTTCAGTGCCAACTTGAAGGGTTAACCCTTAACAAGAAGGTTCTTTGGAGATGATTTCTTCCAATCAAGAAATAACAAAGTGAGAAAAGTTGTCACATCTTTAAAGAAATTCTACATTTTTTCTTCCTCCTTTTTTCCTTTTCTCATTATTCCTTTTTGTTCTTATCTCTTCCTTTCTCTTTACCTAATTTTTTCCTTATAACAAGACATTAGAGGATAAAAATATGATCACAAATTATCAATTTTACAAATCCTAATCACCCCTCAATGAAAGTGAAAGATTAACCATATATCAGACAAAATTTAGTATCCCGACTACTCATACTGACTTCGGATAAATCCCTGGCAAATACAAAATACCATCATCTTTACAGAGTTCAAGGGGTGGTGACTCACTAGATTAATAGTTTGTACATATAGCACAAGTGGGAAAGACACTTTAAATCTAAGTGGAAGAGCACTTCTGTTTCTTTCCATGAGACTCACAGTAACCAAACTAAATTTAACAAAACAACAACACATTACTTTGGACATACACGTCAAATTCTCTCTTTACTGCATTTATTTCTATAATGACATATACTGGCAAATACTAATGAGGGTCTGTAAGACAGGCCCTGCTTTCGTGTAACTGTGCTGACATTAGTGGGGATATGATTTCTCACACTTTGGCCTTTTGATGAAACGCCTTTCCAGTACCAGTATGTCATCTTATCCTACAATTTCACAGATCAGCTGCCAGGGTATCTACTCTGAGAGCCCAGTTTCACATTGCACTAATGAGTCAACACCTGTTAGAGTGGAGAAATCTGAGCCTTGTTAGCAATTGTGAAGTCTCCCAGGAGCTGGGATGCTGAACATTGTCATACTCACCGCCAACATGTCTGTACTGAGGACCCTGGCAGCAGCAGTGATAAAGTCCCCGACCAGCATTGAGAAACCAGGCAAACCCAGGGAGAAAAAGCGGGGTGAACAGTTTCTTATGATAGTGTTTAAGACATCCTGAAAAGAAAAATAAGGAAATACAACTGTAATTTTAAGAACAAAATCCCAAAGTGGTTTCTTTGTGTACATGCATGACCACCATAAGAGAGCAGAGAAAGGTGATAGGTTTTTAAGTGAAAGAGTGCAGGGTGCATAACTTCAATGGTTCCTGTACACATATCTTGTTAAGGAAAATGGAGACAACAAACTGTAAGATGACTTATCCAAAACCCATCCTGTGGCACTGAGGCTTGCTAAACATCTGTCCTGTATCTCACCTGACAATGGGTTCCTTGGAACAAGCTGCAGGACTGCTCAGATGGACAAATAAATAAACCCCACAAACACCCATAAAATAAAAACTGGGCTCTGTCTTTAGCTTCAATCCCCAGAGGCTAAAGCACACTATTAGAGAATCTTATAGGCAAAGGAATGGAAGTTTTAGGCACTAAGAAATGGGAGTGTGGGCAGTGTTAAGGTAATACTCTTACATTCACGAGGCACCGGGGTCAGGGAGTTGCCACAGATCTGATGTGCGCAGGAGGTACAAACACAAAGCCAACAGCAGCCATTTGCCAGAGTTCGGCATCAGGAGCATCTACCCGCCAGCTCTCCATCCTGCGCCTATAATGGACTCCTGTGGAGGGCTGGCTGGCCCCCAACCCCCAGTCCCTCACTCCTGCCTGTGCCGGATCAGATCCACCACAGGGCAGTGTTCACACCATCATGGCCAGGCCCCCTCTAAAGCCATCTGTGTGAGTGTGTGCATGTATAAGTGGGATTAGAATGAAAACTACAATCTTCTTATACACAGATTCTAGGCTGGCACATAAATCAAACCCATCACATTGAAGTACTTTAGTTATTTGACTTGCCATCAGGCAACCAATAGTTACTGTCTATATTTAAGTAAATAGCAAAACATAAGACCCTTAGCTGTCAGTGTGGCTATCTGAATAAGCCCTTCAAAATAGTCCTGTCTTAACTAATAAATCAGAGCAAAGCATAGCAACATGCTAATTTCCAAAGTTATGTTAGGCCCTTCAACAGATTTATCTCACTTCATAACTTGTCTTCTTAAACACAACTTGCATGTGCTCACAAAATATTTTCCCAAGACATTTTTTATAGCAGATTAATTTAATTTATATAAATAATACTATTTCTATGCTTCAAATGACCTTAGAATACTTAGTATATTAGTGTTTGCATATGATAAGCAATTTAGCTTAAAACTTAAAAGTTTGGCATTTCAGTGGATTTTTCTTATACAAAAGTGAACATGATTTACAGATAAAACATTAGGTAGGTAGGTAGGTAGGTAGGTAGGTAGATAGATAGATAGATAGATAGATAGATAGATAGATAGATAGATAGATAGATAGACAGATAGAAACAGATATAAAAGGAAGGAATGGAAGAAAAACTAGAACCAAGGTTTTTTCCCAGTTAATATTTAAGCCTGCTTTAATCATGTCCTGCGATACACTTTAGGGTTCCTATCAGCCAAGACAAACATTCTCTGGACTGAGCAGATGGATGTTGCAGGTTAGAAAGTGTGTGGTAGACTTAGGCTCCAGGAGTGGAACAAAAGATCTACCTTTTTCATAATTAAGCCTCTGATTAATGCCCTGGGCTCCTCACCACACACCTGTAATTACTCACAGAGGTATGCATTGTGCTGGGGCCTTGTCTCAGAATATCAGGCATCAAGCTATCCAGCAGCAGATGGAAGCACATTTCTGTTGACATATGCTGCAATGAAAGGATTCGTGCAAACCTGGCTAGCAAGGTAGCAGAATGCCATGCATCTGAAGATTAATAATGCAAACAGTCATGATGTTAGCTTTGTTATGTTTGCGTTAATTCCATCTGTTGAGATGAGGAGCTAAAACCTTGAAGCCTATGGGCTTTTTAAATCTTTAGCACACACTAAACTAAAATGAGCCATTTTCACCACTGGAATTTAGAATTTTGGTTTAAAGACGGTTTTCTGGAATAGGTTTTTGGGAATTGGGAACTGAATCCTTTAGCAAGCTGAAACCATAATTTGTAAAACTTGCTTCGTTGTTACATATGCATAAAGACCTAGGGGGGGAATATATTCAGAAGAAACTACAAAATCGTCACTGGTGCTAAAGATGGCAGACACACATGTAGCTGAGATAAAGTCACAGGGCTCATCCAGTCCCTGGACCTGGGCCAGTGACTTCAACTGAAGCTGCTTCTATGGGCAAAGAGATGGGAAAGAGAGGGACAATAACAGATGGCAAGCCTACCCTACTTGCCACCCACGTAAGTCAGAGCCTGTAGGGAAAGTGTGCCTCTGCTGTAGTTACCAAAGACAACACTGGGGCAGGGTTAATGTGGGGGTTAAAGAGGGGGGCATATGACCAGTCAGCCAAATTACCACCACATGCTGGCTTACTTTGCTTATCTACACTGAAATGGAGCAGTCCAAAGGGTCTATCTTTGAGATAACACTTTAAAATTAGGAATAGCCACATGGTACTCAGGAGAGCATCTGTCATCCATGTTCTCAACCAAGGGCCATCCACGATGAGCTCCATCCATTTCTAACTCATAGAAAAGCCATTCTTTCACTCCACTCCTCCACCTCGAGGTATTAAGATCAATCTTGGGAAATACAAAACAAAATTCTCCACATTCTGCTTGTTTACTCTCAGCCGACATGGCTTTTATTATATAAACAAGACAGAATGGCAGTTACTATATACCCATCACTCAAGGGGCAGCCCTCATGCCTCCCTCTAAAGCATGGTTTGCCTAGAAGATGTTTTCAAAGTGACCTTTCTGAAACTTAAAATTATACTGTAAAACGATTACCCTTTGTCAGAAACAGAATATACTCCTTAAAACCAATATAATATTAACAAGCAAATGGTGCTGAATTTCTTGCTACAAACATCGCTAGATGAGACAGGCACAGTTCTCTAAAAACACTGGTTTGCAATGCTACAGGGCCCACGACAGTGGTCAAGCCGCCCCCTCCTAGCCTGAGAATGTCATAAGGATAGACTGTACTGGGGCAAGGGGCTGCTTTTCTTACTGTGTGACCCCTTCTCTCGAAGCTACTTCCACTATAACTGCTGCTGGGAAATTTCCCTGTGTTCAGACTCTCCCCACGAAGAACCCTAGAAGTGGAGCCATCAGGCCTAAGTGAGTCACAGACTGTGAGCCACCCAGGAACAGCAGTGGGCAGTGGGGTGGGGATATGGAGAGGTGCTTTGTGCAGGCAGGCAAAGGCCACACAGAAGTAAACAGGATTGCTCGCAGTGTTTTCAATAAGAAAGCATTTTTACCTCACAGAACTTACTTCATAGGTTAGGCTGGTATAATTAATTGAATGAATGTTTATGACCTATAGAGGAAGGGTATCTCAAAACATTTCAGAGATAACACAGACAAGTCTCTTTGATCATGTTACCCCAGAAATTAAAAAACTCCAGCAATCAGTCCCTTAAAATAAGTTCTTTAACAAGAAATTAGAGATCATGTATATAACTTGGGGGTAAAAAAAAAAACCAGAAGCAAAATTGGGAACAAGATCTTTTTCTTGTTTTTTCTAAGCTTTTTCTTTTGAGGAATTCTATAACCTGCCTCAAACAAGCGAGTCTGGTAGTAAGAATCGGTTTCTTCTGTACGTTCTAAACGGACTAAACGAGAAATTAAACTCGACAACAGGCTGAGTGGCAAATGGAGTCTGGAACAGGACTCAGGTTTATTCTTTACGCCGATGAGGGCAGAGCAGACAAACTGTTTCTACTGGAAAGAAACCACCCTGTGACCTGTTGCCACACGGTAAGCAGGACACACACTGGCATTTTCTGTTTTAGTGAAAGGTCCATGTGCGAGCTCCATGCTCAGTGCTTTCAAAAGCTAGACTGTAAGATGATAATTGTGGCTTTGCAGCTTATCACAAGGTTCAGGCTTATGAGAAAGCAACTGGTGAGAACATCTGTCTCTTATCACTGATCTTGCAAAAAATCAGGTAATTCAAATAGAGGCGTGTTGTTTCCTCTCCTCCAAAGCGCAGTTCTATAAACACAAACTACATTCAGCCCCTCAAATGAATCGCTTTAATTGAACGCTATGTACACAGTAACTGGAAAAACTATACGTGATAAGGAAAACATATGGTGACGGCAGCACAAATTGGCTTACTCATTCTGCACAAGGCTGCTTCTTTAGTTCTCTTATAATTGACCTTTAAAATGATAAATGTGTAAAATAATTTTGTTTATTACAGCTCTAAACCTTCCAACAATTACACAAAATGAAAATTTAAAGGGAAGGATTCCTTCTGGAAGCATTTCCATTGTTTACATAATTGCACAGCTATAATTTAGTGCTTGTGTTGTTATGGAAAATAAAAAAAAGGGGCCATTACTGGCCATTTCAATTCAAAATATTGCACAGTAGTGTCAAAGATGGGGACAAATGTTCACTTTACCACAGTTTAAAATGAATTAACCCTGTATATCTAACATGTCCGCACGGCATTCTTTGAAACACAAACGTGCGCAGGTTCCCATCCCTCCTGCACTGCCGATGTTGCGGCTGTGCTTTCACACCAATCACATGTATATTTTTCACTTAATATTTGCTCATGACCTAGCAGATGATGCCTGTAACACAATAGCCAGCCATCTGTCTCCCTGCCTCTCCTTGGAGGACTTGTTTTTGCTTCTCCAGAGCAAACAGATCCGGTTCTCCACCTAAAGTCACTCAGGCCCTCTGTGAGCCTAAGCAGTCATCAAGAAATAAGATCTGTGTGTGCAAAAATCACCTAACTCTTCACCTGACTTTTCCCTTTAAGAAATGCTACACAGTAAAATGATTTCATTGCTACTTTTCGGGGAGCCTATCTTTTTTCTAGTATAAGGTCACAGGAACCTTTTATTTGGCAACATGGGAACTGTTAGGATTTGTGTATCCCAGAAACCTGGTTAATTAAAAAGACACAACTCATTCCACACTTGGGAATGATAATGAAATACTTTTCACATTAAATGTGGATATAATTTAAATTAACAACAGCCACACCTACGACTCTTTAGTACCTTCAGGACACATTTGCAAATATCAACTATCGTTGGCTTTAGCTATCCTAATAGATCAGGAACCTTCAAATTCTAGACCTGGCCCTCTCTTCCCTCCTAGTGCTCTCTGCTCCTTCAGCTCTGAGTACACAAACTTTTAGAGACCATAAGCTGCTATCTGGACTCTGGTGACAAAAATAAAACTTTGGTCATTATGCCCTCCCCCGGCATTATGCCCCACCAAGGCATAGCAAAACATGGCACCGTATGAAACCATAGATTACTCTCTAGATCTGAGCCGAATGATAGGTGGTATATGCCACACGTTCTCTGTATTAATGGCCATGTGGGATGCATTTTATTTGGAGAAAAGCAGCAGATTTTCAAAATGTGACTTCTACGTTACTAAAGGACAGGAGCTAAGACTCAACACTCCTTAAGCCCTGCGCCCCGAGAACTGCTGCGACACAGAGTTTCCAGGACAGTGGCATGCACAGCAGAGGGGAAGTGGGGTATGTGAAAAACTCTTCTGAAGGCAGAGAACTTTTGCCAGTCACACAGTAATGAGTGGGCAGGGGTCACAAGGCAGCCTGCAAGTCCAAAGGAAGCATCTCAAAGTCTGTCTATACCTGCTTTACAACTAACACCTCATCTGACAAGGAATGCTCTGCTGGCCTTCCGAAAGCAAGTTGGGCAGGTATGAAACACTGTATATAATTTTACTTTACACCAGTGTTTGAAAGTCACAGGTCCTGTCTTGACTGTTACTTCTTTTTGCTATTTGTAACAACTTTATTAAATACTTCATATGTAACAAAATCCAACCTGTGTGTACAAAATAGCTTTTAGTATAGTCCCAGAATTGAGCAAACATCACCACTATCTAACTTGAGAACATTTCATCCCTCCCAAATGAAACCCAATGTCCATTAGCAGCCACTCCCTGCTTCCCCTCTATCCACGTACCTGGCAACCACTAATCTGCCGTCTGTCTATGTGGATTTGTTAGCTCTGGGCATTTCAGAATATATCTGGCTTCTGCTACTCAACACGTTTTCAAGGTTTATCCTGTTTTACTTTTCATTTGAGACGATGTCCATGTTGCTCAGGCTGACCTCAAATTTACTATGGGGTTGAAGATGGCCTTAAACTCCTGATATTCCTTGGCCTCTATCTCAGAATTGCTGGGATTATAAGCATAGATAGCATAGGCTAACATGTCTGGCATGGATGTTTAAAAATTAAATAATATTCTACTGTGTTGATAGCCTTCATTTTCTCTTTTATTTTCGAGTCTGGATCACATGTAACTAAGGTTCCAGTAATCCTCCTGCCTCAGCCTTCTGAAGGCTAGAATTTCAAGTATGAGCCCCACACCTGCCATGCTTATTATTTTATTATTTGGTGGGCATGTGAGTTGTTTCCACCTTGGTACTTGTTCAACAGTGGTGCTATAAGGATATGTGGAATCACCTAGCAATGAAACAGATTCTTCCTCTCTCCTTCCGAAGAACAGTTAGAGTAGGAAGAATGACTGCTGCTCCCTTTCAAGCCAGTGATGCAGAAATTCCTTCATGATCATGTGAATCTACAGGTCAGCGCCCTGTGTGCTCTGCAGGCGCACTGTTACAACAGCAGCTTCCCAAAAGGCATGTTACTTCGATTTTTTCCCCATTTCTTTGAATGGAAATTATTGAGGAGAAAGCTTTTTTGGCTTGAAAGGAACATATAACTCAAGAGTTTCCAGGAAAGGCAAGGCTTTGTTTCAGGTAAATCAGTGGCTAACCTGGCTAGAAACTGCTGAAGAAGAAGTGGCCTAAAGAAGCAGCTAAAGCCTTAACCTGTACAAACATACTGTTGCTATGATGTATGACAATCCATTCCACTGTAACATTTCTCACGGTACTTCAAGCAGAAGCACATCAGTAAGGTGTCCTTCTGCATGAGGCTTTTGTAGTGTGGTGTCTTAATCATTGTCTACCATTAAATACTTTAAGAGTATCCTCAATGTCTTGATAAAATATTAGCAGCATGCAATAACTACATTCTAAGTTCTCAAGCAGAGGCAGTCTACTGCAAGGACCTTCTTTGATACCAGTTACCATAGGCTGTTTTAAGGTAGAAAACTGAACAGCAACACTGAATATTGTAGAGATGCACTTTCTCAGTAATACTTGAATTGTTGCAATATTTGATTATCCATTTGGTTGTTATAGAAAAATTAACAATAATTGATGGTTGTTGCCATAACAGTATATTGCCTGTATTTCTACCGCTAGAAATGGGCTTTATGTGCTAGATTTTATATTCTTGAGCCTGAGCAAGTACACAAACCTTTTAAAAAGAAACATGGTTTACCTGCACAAACATGGTCACCTGATCAGTTCTGAGAGATCTTTAATGCCCTTGAAGTGGTTTTTGTAGGTGTGAAATAAATGGGGAGAATTTGAATTGTTTCTTCTTTTTATAGTATTGAAATTAAATCTACTTAATTTATCAAGTCATGTTCATGCTCTGATTTTTTATACTTATATCTATCAGCAAACATTGATAGATTAAAAAAAAGATGTGTGGAATCTCTGTGACCAGCTCTTTAAGGAGCTAGCTCTCAGTGGAAGCGCTGCTTCTGTGAGCTCTGTGCTAACGTTTTGTGGAATCTCTGTGACCAGCTCTTTAAGGAGCTAGCTCTCAGTGGAAGCGCTGCTTCTGTGAGCTCTGTGCTAATGTTTTGTGGAATCTCTGTGACCAGCTCTTTAAGGAGCTAGCTCTCAGTGGAAGCGCTGCTTCTGTGAGCTCTGTGCTAACATTTTGAGGGCTGTTTCCTTCCCACAGCAGCTCTTCCACTTTACATTCTCACCTGGAATGTTCAAGGATTCTTCTATTCTTGTCAATTTTCTTTTAAGGAAATTACCTTAACAGCCATCTTAGTGAATATGAAGTGGTACCTTGTAGTTTTGATTTACATTCTCTGTGACTGATTGTATTCAACATCATTTTCTGTGCTTGTGGGTCATGTTGATGTCTCCTTTGGAGAAATTTTAGTCTATTTAAGCCCTTCATTCTTTTATATTTGGGCCACTGATTTGCTGTTAAATTGCAGTGTTTCTTCAGACACTCTGGCCAGGAGACCTCTTTGGGCATGTGATACGAATTTTTTTTTAACCATTTTATGAGTCATCTTTTCACTTGTGAGATTTGTCCTTTGATACATGGTAGACTTTAATTTTGGTAAAGGACAACTTACATTCTCCCCTTTTCTTTTGTTGTTTATCATTCCTAAGTCTTTAGTGTCAATTCCAAGAAAGTCACAATTTCCTATTTTACTTTCCTCTAAAAACATAGTTTTAGCTCTGACACATCATTTAGACCATTGGTTCATTATGAGTCAAATTCTGCATATGGTGTGAGGCTAATTTCATCGCATGTGTATGTGTTTTATATGTGGTGTATCACATATATGCGCAAGGGTATGTGAGCCCATGCACATACACAGAGACCAGAGAAGACAGGTGGCCTGCGCTTTCACTCTGTTTTACTGTTCTAGGCTCTTTCACACTGGCTGCAAGCAAGTTCCAATGATTCTCCTGGCTCTGCTTCCAACAACTGGGGTTACAGCCAAGTGTGGCACTGCCCAGCTTTTTACATGGGTGCTGGAGTCTGAACTCAGGTCCTCATGCCTGAACAGTAAGTACTCTTACCCAATGAACTGTCTGTCTATGCAGCACCTAATTTTTTTTAATTAATTAATTTATTTATTAAAGATTTCTGCCTCCTCCCCGCCACCGCCTCCCATTTCCCTCCCCCTCCCCCATCAACTCCCCCTCCCTCATCAGCCCCTTTGGGAAGTCCAAGGACTTCCCACCTCCTTCCAGGTCTAGTAAGGTGAGCCTCCAAACTGCCTAGGCTCCCACAAAGCCAGTACGTGCGGTAGGATCAAAACCCAGTGCCATTGTTCTTGAGTTCTCAGCAGTCCTCATTGCAGCACCTAATTTTATCCCTTTGTATGAAGATGTCCAACTGTACCAGCATGAGAAGAAATTACTTTTTCCTCATTGTATTATTTTTGCAGCTACATCAAAAACTAGTCAAAAAACACCATAGATACACATGTTTATTTCCATGTTCTCAATTCTATTTTATTGCTCTATAGGTATAACCACTTACGAATACTGTAATTTTAGTAAGTTTTGAAATCGGAAACTATGAGTTCATATGGGAAGCTGAGGAGAGGGCGCCTGAACTAGCCTTATCCTATAGCAACACTGATGAATATCTTGCATATCACCATAGAACCTTCATCTGGCGATGGATGGAGATAGAGACAAAGACCCACACTGGAGCACTGGACTGAGCTCCCAAGGTCCAAATGAGGAGCAGAAGGAGGGAGAACATGAGCAGGGAAGTCAGGACTGGGTGGGGTGCGCCCACCCACTGAGATGGTGGGGCTGATCTAATGGGAGCTCACCAAGGCCAGCTGGACTGGGACTGATGGAGCATGTGATCAAGCCGGTCTCTCGAGTGTGGCTGACAATGAGGGCTTATTGAGAAGCCAAGGACAAGGGCATTGGGTTTTGATTCTACTGCATGTGCTGGCTTTGTGGGAGCCTGGTCTGTTTGAATGCTCACCTTCCTAGACCTGGATGGAGGGGGGAAGACCTTGAACTTTCCACAGGGCAGGGAACCCTGACTGCTCTTTGAACTGGAGAGGGAGGGGGAGGAAGATTCCCCTCTGAATGTTGTGAATACCATTGGTTAATAAAGAAACTGTCTTGGGCCTGTGCAGGGAATAGAGGTAGGCAAAGAAAACTAAACTGAATGCTGGGAGAAAGGAGGCGGAGTTAGAGAGAAGCCATGTAGCCCAGATGTAGCTGAATGGAACTTTACCCGGCAATACACAAATTAATAGAATGGGTTAAATTAATATGTAAGAGTTAGCCAATAAGAAGCTAGAGCTAATGGAATAAGCAGTGATTTAATTAATACAGTTTTTGTGTGATCATTTCAGGGCTGAGCAGCAGGAACCAAGAAGCAGCCTCCTTTCAACAAAACATAGCAATAAAATGACTCCTAAGGACATTCTTCTGTATAGATCAATGCCTTGCCCAGCCCAAGAAGCTTCCTTCTGTACCTGGTAAAAACAAATACAGAGACCCATCAGACCTTGGAACACTCAGCCCTAAACAGGATTATCTCCATCAAATCCCTCCACCACCAGGGCTCAGGGCACCCTATAGAAGAGAAGGCAGAAAGAATGTAGGAGACAGAGAGGACTGAGAATACCAAGAAAACAAGGCCCTCTGAAACAACAGGATCCATGCACACATGAACTCACAGAGACTGAGGCAACATGCACAGGGCCTGCACAGGTCTGTACCAGATGGGGTCCCAGAGCTGAAAGGAGAAGTAGATATATTCACCCATCCTTAACCCAGAAGCTATCTAATTAATAACCACTTACAAGTGAAAATTTACTTTTCTCCAATGGAGTCTCACTGGGGAAGCAAACCAATCTTAAAGGATAGGCTGCATGCCCAGCAGTAGATGACCAACAGAAAATGAACTCAATGACATCACGGGAGATTCTTTTTCTCATAATGTCATGGTAGGGTTGTTTATTTTATAAATCTTGCATAATTTTTAACTTTAATCTTATTTATATAGATATTTTCTGTCATTTTACTTTACAGCTCCTTTGTGTATACATTATAGCTTTTATTTTTTATGAGATTCCTAAGGATGAGAACAAGTTGATCTCTGCATCTGTTTCTTATGCCTGTTATAGAGAGCTCTTTTCCTTCTGTCTGTTTTGTTCTACCCCAATGTGTTGGTTTTTGTTTTATCTTATTGTACTATATTTTATTTTATTATTATTCCTTAGAAACCTGTTTGTTTTATTTTTATTTTTTTATTTTTTTTTTTGAGACAGGGTTTCTCTGTATCTTTGGAGCCTGTCCTGTAACTAGCTCTTGTAGACCAGGCTGGCCTCAAACTCACAGAGATCCGCCTGCCTCTGCCTCCCGAGTGCTGGGATTAAAGGCGTGCGCCACCACTGCCTGGCAAAATCTGTTTGGTTTCTTTTTTTTTGCCTCAAAATTATATTTAATATAAAACTTTCATAATCTTCCTTTTATCTTCTTCAGCGGCGGGGAAGAGACAGAAATCTTTAACAAATAAATAAATAAATAAAAATAAAACCTGTTTGTTTTCTAAGGACAGAAAGAGGATGAATCCATATGGGAGGGGAGAAGGGGACAAGTTGGGAGGAGTGGAGGGAAAGAAAACCTTATGATTATTCAGGGCAAACTGTATGAAGGGGAAAAAAGCTTTTTTCAATAAAAGGAAAAGAAAAACATACTCATACTAAAATAAGCAAAAAAATGAATGAATGAGTGAGTGAGTGAATGAATGAATGAATGAATGAATGAATAAGCCCTAAAATGAAAGCCAAACCGTCCAACACTTCCTACTTAGACACGGTAATCATTTCTACCTGAGAGAGCAGGCCAAGCGTGTGGCTTCTGCATGGGAACAACAACTGCCATGGAGATCAAGGACAGAACCAACTAGACGACACACGGCACTAGGTCTTAATGAAATGACCATGCTGCACGTGTCCAACAAACTCCAGTGTGAGTAACAATGGTAGGCACTTTATTGTTATGTCTCCTTACTAGAAGGTTCTCTTTTGCTCAAATTTTTCTAGCCCACAAATACCTACCAGAGAATATTTTTCCATGAGAGAACAAAAGAAAAACTGTTGTTTATTGTTTCTTTAGAAAATAATGCTCTCTCTAAAATGTATTCCAGTAAATAGCATTAATAGCTGAACAATCTGCAATCACCACACCGCCACTTACTGTTATACAGTAAAAGAAATCGACCAAACAAAGAGCTTATTCCCCACAAGGAGAGCATGTTCCCACAGAAGGAAAACCTGCTGCTTAAAATGCTTCCCTTGTAGCCAACATATTCTTTATAAATTCTAAACCACAATCATGACTGGAAATCTTTTAACATCAACAGTCTTTCCCCTGCAGATGGGAGCTTATGTACCCTCTCTTCTTTAATATAACTGAAGTATATTGTAATACTTCCAGAGGCCATCCCTGTCATACCTCTTTGACTAGAGAAAAACATGAATTCTCTTAAAACTTTGCAGATTCTAAATAAGAAAGGATGATCCAGAGGAAAATGAACTATGTCCTCAGCCTGGGGGGAAGCAGCTGCACTGAGAGGCAAGTGACAATGGAAGGAAAACATCCTCTTCTGTGAAAGACCCAGAGAGAACCCTGGGAACCCATTTCACAGACTAAGTAGCAAAACAGAGCCACACAGCTGCTGACTCAAGGTTACAGCCATTTAAGGACAAGGCCAGGGCACAAGCCAAGCTGAACATGGCTTTCCCAACGCAATCCAAGAAAACGCTGGACAGCCCGCAGAGCTAGAGGGGTTTAAACACTCACAGTCACTTATCATGTTTGAAGAGAAAACTGCATGATAAAATGTCTCCAGCAGCTGGAAGTTAGCTTCGTAGGTAAGACTGCTTGCTTGCAATCATGAGGACCTGAGTTCAACTCCCCATCACTCACATAAAAGCCAGATCTGGCCACACAAACATGCAATCCCAGCACTGGTTCACTGGGGCTTGCTCATGAGCTAGCGTAGGTGGCAAGTTCTAGGTTCAGTCAGAGGCGCTGTCTCAAGTGAAAAATGTATATAGATGGATAGAGTACACTACTACTATTACTACTACTACTACAACACACACACACACACACACACACACACACACACACACACACACACACACACCCCACACTTCTCCAGATGGTAAGTCAGAATTTCCCCTACAAGTCCCAGCTTTATGTGGGATGCCCCTGTCTATGCTGTGAATGTTTTATTACCATTGGTTAATAAAGAAGGGGCTGCTTTGGTCTATGGCAGGACAGAATATAGCTAGGAGGGAAATCTAAACAAAGATACAGGGAAAAAGAAGGCAAGAGTCTTTGAGATGCCAGAAGACACCAGCAGCCACAATAGAAACAAGATGTTATGGTAAATATAGACTAGTAGAAATGGGTTAATTTCAGTTGCTAAGAGCTAGTTAACAATAAGCTTGAGCTAATAGGCCAAACAATTTGTAATTAATATTAAGTCTCAGAGTGGTTATTCAGGAGCTGGTAGCAGGAAAGAAACCTCCAGATACATCAGCTCACAAAATAAGACGACCTAATCTTTCACGTCGTACTGCCTTAGCTCCTTAGAAAAGCACCTGTCTATATCTCTGTGCCAACATTCTTCCATGCAAGCTGTCCTCTTAGCCAACCTTCCTCTCAACTAGAGTGTCAAGGTCTTGGGTGGGTAGGGAAGTGGCTTTCAGTTGTAACTTAGCACCTTGAACTTCACAGTTTCGGGCCGCAAACTTATCAGACTGTGTATCTAGGCAAAATCTACCTCAAGTCATCTGCATGTTCACCCGAATTAAACAGACCATGTTTCACTTCTTAAGTTAACTTAAAAAAAGAAAATCAATGAAGAATTTAGTTGAATTCCACTAGCAAAATTCTTGAAAAACAAACACTGGTAACTTCAATATAACCAATCATAAACATTTGCCTCTCTTAATCTCTCTAGTAAACGTTCATATGCTTTAATTTCTTGGTTAAGTGAAAGAGGCTGGTCTTACATATGTTTTGTGATTGCTAAGTTTTGCCACTGGGTTGCCTGTGTCTTTTCTCATCCCAGTGTCATCTGCTCAACTGCTCTTCTCCAGCAATGTTGATATTCTGGGTCATAGATTCTTCATATGTCCTGTGTATTTATTATACTTCGACACACTAGATGTCCCAACTATGACAACCAAAAATGTCTCTAGAAATTGCCAAAGATCTTCGGGGGGTGGGGGAGTCCAACCTGTTCCCAAACCCCATCTTCAGACTCAAAATTCTATGGTGAGAAGCTGACTAGCCCATCATCACAGCAGAAAGTTAAAGCCTGCTCTAAAACTTGTAGCTGGACCCTGACTCTCAGGTGGCGTGGTGAGGTTGCTTTGGTTACCCACTTTGCCACAATGACTGGTGGATGCAGAATGCATTGGCACAAAGGGAAGCCTCCATGTTTTGCATTTCTATCACATTTGCATTTATTCTGCTTGGGAAAAGACAAGACATATTCCAAAGACTCCATTAAGGAAGGTTCTTGACTTGTTCCTTGGGAGAAGCTATAGTAAATAAAATATTTTTCTAAAAAGAGACTTCAGAGAAGAAAGATATATTACCTATTTGTATTATGTCATGTTGAATATATATAAAAGATTTATGGTGGAATATGCATGCTTTATATTCTTCATTGATAGCATTTACTTAAAAGAAAAGCTTTACACCCTTAAAACCAACGAGGTAAATCAAAGGCTTTTTTAGTTTCTGGCCTCGCAGGTGGACAAGTTTCTCTCTGAAACAGTCTCCTGTGCTATCATCTTGCACATTTTAAGGCTGTGAAACAAGTTCACTGCACACATGTTAAACCCCTTAACTGAAACCTCTGCCATCTGTCACCTTCTACATATTTCTACTTTCCTTATTGATGTATAAGTGGGCTTGGCAGATTAACAAAAATAATTATTGGCTATATAGTTATAAAAGAAAATAAAAGGAAAGAAAAGAAAAAGAAAAACCCTTCTCTTTAAATATTTTTGCTGCAGCCAACCATCTGAAGTCTACATAGACACTGATAGCTAAATGAAGCCTAATAAAATTTATTTTCCTTGACAAAATTTGATAAATCTAAAATTGCTACTTTTCCATGAAACTTAGGAAACACTCAGAAAGTTCTGGACACTACCTAGTGGTATTCGTTTATCATTCTGAATTGGGTACAATACACATAGCGAGAGGAACACATATCACTTATCCTTATAACTATTATCTTTTCATCAATCCTTGTTAAAACTTAAAAGTTTTATATATTCATGAAGTAAAATATTAATTTGAATGAAGTGAACTTAAATGATGTACACATACATTTTAAAAGGTTAAATGTTTTGAGTGTCAGATTACTTTTACATAGTAACAAAGCTGGCTAACAAAAACCATCAAATAACAAAGACCTTTAGACATTCTGTTTCAATAAATGAGTAAATTTATGATTTGCACATCAACTGTTTGGCTCCAACAGAGTTAAAAAATGTGTTTTCAGCCAGGCGGTGGTGGTTCATGCCTTCAATTACACCACTCAGGAAGCAGAGGCAGGTGGATCTCTGTGAGTTTTAAGGCCAACCTGGTCTACAGAGTGAGTTCAAGGAAGCAGGGTTAAAAAGAGAAACCCTATCTCAAAAGGAAAAGAGAGAGGAAAGAAAGCAGGTTTTCTTAGGTAAAGAAAATCCCTGGGAATCTTCCCCATATATTTCTAATTTCTAACAGGAAAGAATTCTTGGGAATACACATGTGCCTGATACCACTGTGGCATCTAAGGTGAAGGAAGGTTGAATCATGAGGTGTCCAAATTTTGCTACAGAACCATTATTTCCTATCCTTACATGAGTTTATCTGTTCGGGTGCTCCATTCGATTGAGCCAGCCTTCCTTCTTTTTCTCAACTAGCTTTGGCTTTGAGAAGCAACAGGAACATTCCCAGGACGCTCTACCTTGTCAGAACACTTTCTGTTCAGTGGAGTACCTTATCTGCCCCCAATATTTCACATATACAAAACATATCTAAACAAAACACATAGAATATATAAAACACATACACACACACAACCCATCTGTGTCTCAGTCATCACTAACCTTCATTAACTTGCTCCTGGGTTATTTTAATTCCCTTTCTGTTTTTGCTGTCATCAATTGTCACATGACTATAATTCTCCCAACATAATCACTACAGTGTAAGTTCCTGAAAGTGTTAGGTTTTTTGTCTTTTGGTTTCTTGGGGAGGGGGGGGTGTGGGATCATGTTGAGTTTTGTGCTCTAAAACCATCAAACGTGCTCCATTATCTGTGGGATGAAAATTACTCAGTGAACTGTGAAGCAAAGTACAAGGGCAATGCCTGTATGACCTATCTACACCTGACTCTTCTGATGCTCCAGACAGTCTGGGGCCCGTTACAGTGCTGTGCTGCCTGCTTAGTCACGTTCATATGTTAGTTCATCCACGCATACTTGGCACTGAGTCAAATCTGTTCTAGTCATTGGTCCTTGAGCATTGTCTGAGAAGTTCTAACATCCTACATCTTGTTCTGTAAATCCTGCCACTCTTTAAGTCTTTCTAAGTCCTGCCAAGTCCAAATTCTTCTATGAGTTATTTGCAAAATAATTTAACTACAAGGACATTTGATGCCTAATTATCTTTTTTTTAGTTCTTTGTCCAAGTTAATGAATATTACAGATATTCACTTATGTATATCATACTTTTAAAAACCCAATACTTTACCAATGGTGAGAAAAATATTCATTGCAAAAAAGTTCTTGAATATTGTAACATATTTAGGAAAGAACGGTATGACCTTAGCAATAAATATTTAAAAGTAAACCAGAAAACCCAAGAATAATCAAGGACTCTAGAGTCCTTTAGTGTAACTGATCCCTGAGCACTTGTGGCAAAGTTGAATCTTGTTCTCAGGTCTCACTGTTCTCAACAGGAGGCTTTTCAGCTATAAAAACTACATATTAAAGCCATTTTGAAGTCATATCCTAAAGCATAAAGATACAAGAGTCATTGTTACAACAAAAATAGATTCAGATTATTCCTTTTCCTTCACAGAACAAAACTGTGACTTTAAAAATTCTTTTTAAATGCAGTTTCTATAAGGTGAGCCTTCCACAGTTCTTGTACTGATCGCTTCAGGATTATACAGTAGGTATCGCATAAATGTCTAAATGCCAAAGTGGCTGCTCTATCATGCCGGCACTAAATTAAAATTCTGTGAATTGTTTTTTTGTAAAAATAACTTACTATACAAAATGAGGACTTTAGAGAGATATTAAATTATTTCAGACAAACAAGACAAATAAGCCTCCACCTTCCCCAAATTTAGCATAATAATTCTTTTTCTATAACTGAACATTTCTATCAGTTTAGCTTTAACTAAGCTGATAAACTTAAACATATTTGCCATACAAGATTCTAGTTATAAGGCTAAATTTCTAGCAAAGAGCAATTCTTTGTTTGAGAAAAGGTGATGCAATTATTACATATCACTGCATGATGCAGGCTGTCTGGGGTTATTAGAAGAGTTGGTATGGCCAATTTACATGTATCACCCCTGCACCTTGCTTTCATAGCTCACTGGTGAGTCTTACGCTCACTGAGGAGCCCCTGGGGATCTTTTTACAAACGACTGTTTATTATTATATTATTCCATCATATACCTCATGAGAGGAGGTTGGAACATCCATTAAGAAAAATCATAAACTTATTTTGATTTCTATGGTAGAATAATCTTCTATATATAGTGCTAAAATTATATCTATGTATATTTTGGTACAGTTAAAAAGTACACTTAAAGAACGAGTGACATATTGGCTACAAAATAAGTGACTATAGTTAGAAGGGGGGAAAACAACCCAAGTCGTGTAAGTTAGTGCTTCAGGTGTATTGAGAAACTAAACTGAACTGCTGTTGATCCGGCATTTCCAGGGCTCAGCAGCACCATGGAGCAGTCACTGCCAGAATTTTACTTGCAGACAACAGAATCCACTTTTCAAGAAGTTTGAGGACAGGAATTGATAGCAGTGTTAGCTGGATTACAGAATTTCCAGCTAAAGAATCAAGTATGAATTTCAATAGTCAAGAAAAGGGTAGCAAGCAAACACACCCAGTTACACCCTGAGGAGGCTGGCACTGGCAGAGATCTGACTGCCTACAGTGATGCTGGTGTCCAGACAGAACCTCCAGACAGGAGGACCCAGTTCCCTCAAGATGTCATCCCATTAATCTCCAAGTCTTTCAAGTGCTATGTCAACCCAGTTAGAAGGAGTGTGGCCCATGCAGAGTTCAGTCTTCCACCATCCTTCATTGACTTAGGTGAGAAGCAAGTAAAGAGAGTAAGCCAATGACCATAGGACCACAAAAGACATTTCTAGATTGTGGGTATACAAGGCAAAGGAAACACTACTTATGTCTGATCCACAACACAAGGAGTAAGGATTTCTCCACTTGTAAAATTTCATAGTACATAAGTATGTTTTTCAGCCAAATCATTATATTAAAAAATAAGATGACAGATGGGTAATTTTCAGTTATTGTGAAAATAAAATGCATGAGGCTCTTGGAGTTCCTGTCTTCATAGTCCTTTGTAGTCATTCGATTAAGGATTCGTGCTCAGCAAGGGAAGTAGCCCTCTATAATATGCTCCTCTGACACAGAACCAGGGCATGACGAGCCCAAATGATTTGGCTAAGAAATGAAGGCCAAGACTAGAACTCAGTTCCACTGAAGGCTCTAACTGTTACATATCCTCACATTATATTCTACCATATAATAATATTATGTTAATAAGGTTAAAACCTACATGTCAATGGCTATTCTAGAGCAGAACTATATAGTCTTCTTCACCTGAGGAAAGCTTTATGCTTTTCTTCTTGCTGCCTTAGAAAATATGATAATATAACATTACAGACAACAATAACAAAGATCCACATTTCCCGAAATTTCTATATGCAAATTTGCAACAATAACTTTGTATTACTGTAAGCTTTGCATTTAAAAGAGAATTTAACTTTGATGTATAACAGACAAATTAAATTACATTAAGACGGTAAATCTGTAAGTCATTGTTAAAAAATAGTTCACTTATTTTAAGAAAACTTTCCAGTCTTTGATATATGTTCTTATAAACATGAAAATAAAATTCCTTTCCTCAACTGTCCTTTTCCATTTCACACGTATTGATCTTTCCATATGTTTTAAATAATCATGAAATTAATAGGAAATGTTTTTAATAAATCCAAATCATAGCTCCTTTCATGTCAAAATATTTTGGGGAAGACTGAGGTGAAAAAGCTGCTTTAACATTAGGAAAAACTAAGAACAACCAAGAACAGCTTTAGATGAGAAACCAAAACAACGACAGAAAGCTGGAAAGGCAACTACGGGGGAAGATATCTGTAGGTCAGGGTATGAAGTAGGTCAAGGCATCTGGAGGTCTAGTGAGTATGAAGTGGAAAGGACTATTGTCAGGCAAAATAAAGCAAGGGAGAAATAAGGTCAAGAAGTGTTTGATCAACATGTTAGCTGTCAATCAATAGAAAAGACATGCCCAATGGGTAAATCAAGTCTTTCCTCGAATTCTAACAACTTTTTAAATATGTGGCATTTGGCAAAAATTCTCAAGATGTTTTGAACTTTCATTACTCGTGAGATAGGACATGATATTTAGCCAAGTGAACTGTGGAGAAGAATCAGTAGGACATCACATTGTTCCTGGCATTGTGGATCTAGGAGAAACAAACACCCTCCCACTCCACCTCCACCCCAATACAGGCACAATGCAGCTAAGCAGAGGAGGCCAAAAGGAAGATCGCTCATAGGCTGAGTAATCCTGTACATCACGCAGAGTTCATAATTGGTCACTATTATAAAGATGCTTAAGATTCTAATTACTTCTGAACTGGTAGCAAGATTAATATTGTTTTTTAAAATAAAAACCAAGGTCAGGCAGTTCTCTATGAGTTTCAGACCAGCATGATCTACATAGTGAATTCCAGGACATCCAAGTAAGACCTTGTCTGGAAAAAACAACAATGACAACAAACCTCATCATGGAAAGAGAGAGAGAGAGAGAAAGAGAGAGAGAGAGAGAGAGAGAGAAGAAAGTCACCACTATTTTATGGATTTTTTTTCAATTATTCAAACTACAAACCCAGACTAAATCTACATTGGGAGAGAAAGGCTATCTGATAAGGCCATTGTGCTGGATATTAAATAAGTTAATAAGATAGCTAACACTATTACAAATGTTGTTTTAGAAGTACATTTTGGCTATTTGACTTACATAACAAATTTGGTTTCGTATTAGATAAAACTATGCTTTTACATGATTGTACACAAGAACAGAGGGCTATTTATGAGATATATATTTTATGAATGATTTTTACACTTGAATATCTCAATTACTTCAAGCATTTTTTTGCAACAATACTTAATTCTTAGTGCTTGTTTTTATCTCAGCATTTTATTGAGCACCATGGACATAATCCTGACATTCTCAGATTCAGGAGAGCATTTTGTAAAACATCATGTTGTACACACTATCACTCACAGGGTTCTGGCTCTTCCAGCAGTTTTAAACCACATGGCTAGGTTGAGCAGACAAGAGTGCCACCCAGAGACCAAAGGAGAAAACACATCTTATATTTTATTTGTAAAACAAGACTAGTAGTAAAGGTTCAATTAAAACATACATATATATTTGCTATTACTTATTTTTAAAACAAAGGATAGTCTTTAGACTTCTCCTTCTTCATAAACAAATCCTTTGCATGGAAGTGTAGTTCTTTGCGACTCTCACATAATGGACAAAAGCCTTAACATGGTACCAGCCACAGGTGCTTGGTGTACCAATTAAAAATTGAATTTAACTATATTCTCTGTAGCAAATGTTTTCTTTTCTTTTTATAATGAATATTGCATGTGTTTCCAGAAGTACAGATAAGTTCTCAAACAACCAACATGATCTATTTAGACAATTGGGCCAAAAGTTAAACTAATTAGCCAGAGACATTTCTTAGCTAAACAAGAAAGGTTTCTTTCATTAGAAGGACTCTGTAAGTTTCTTCTGGGGAAGAAATGAAGTTCACTTAGGGTAATTCTCTTTGGCAGACAGTCAGGGTCTCTAATACATATACTAATAATTGTTAAGGTTAAAGTAAAATAGTTAATTCTATTAAAGTCACATAAAAATCCAGGCTGCTATTGGCGTACACAATAGATTAATTATAGAGTAGAGATGTAGGATATCACCATTCTGTCCTAACGTCTGCAATGATAGTATTGCTGCTGGCTGTTTTTTAAGATTTATATTATTTTATAACAAATCTACAAAAGATCACTGTCTTCATTTAACTGAAAATATGATGTACATTAAAATGTGAAGACAATTTAAAGTACATAATTTTCAATTTTTCCTTAACATAAAATATTTTTAAAACAATTCATAAAAGCATACTCACACTACTTAGAGTTCTTAAATAGTATAATCCTTATTTCATATTTGATTGTTTCATTTTCACACCTACACAGAAAGATGATTTTAAATTCACACCTCTTTATGGGACTTTCTAAAAAGAAAAAAAACTTCCTAAGAACTACTGCTTTGTGCTGTTTTCAGATTTATTTTTATTATATATCAAAAATTCTACAGCTGATCATTATTTCCAAATCATATTTTTTTCCATGAAAAATCTTATCAAAACACTACTTTAACATAAAGTCAACCTTCCTACACTGAGGGCACTCATTAGAACCTTCGAAGTTGATTCTCTTTGCTGTTTATACCCCTTAATCTTCCATGTGCCCTGCACTGCATCATTCTGAAGGAGGTCCTTTCACCTGAAGGGGCAGCTGGAAATAGTTAAGCAGAGCATACAAGCGCCTGTACTTAAGACCCACTTAGACGTCTATTTTTTTATTTATTTTTTATTTTTTTTGGTTTTTCGAGACAGGGTTTCTCCGTAGCTTTTTGTTTCTGTCCTGGAACTAGCTCTTGTAGTTCCAGAGATCCGCCTGCCTCTGCCTCCCGAGTGCTGGGATTAAAGGCGTGCGCCACCACCGCCCGGCTTTAGACATCTATTTTAAAAATAAATGAAGCCCTGGGTCCAAGCTCAGCTGTTATTGTCAGTGTCTTCTAATGCTGCTCAGAGGGAACAAGACAAGAACAACTCATTGAGATAGTGTGGTAATGGATCAGAACAAAGCTCAATGAGTACAGCTCAAAGTTCATACCAGGGAACCAGAGAATATGGTGACCACTTCTCAAGCACTGGAAGATCCAAGTACATTCCAGAGAAAATGAATAAATAAATGTCAAGCTTGCCGCTAAGTCTGGTGGCCTGAATACCCCAGGACCCACATGGCAGAAGGAAAACTGATTGCTTCAAGTTGTTCTTTGACCTTCACACTTCAGCTGTGCCACTAATGTGCCCACACCCCAACTCCTACACACAAAAGAAATAAGCAAATATAATAAGGACAGTTTTCAAAAGTCCACATGCCTACCCACATCCCTCCTCCTGTCCCTCATACGTGCTAGGGAACTTCCCAAGGGAGGAAGACTGGGTTCTGGTCACTACCACTAAATTTAGGTAAATTTATTACCCTAAATCCAGGATCTACAAAGAGGGGAGTGGAGCTTTGTGAAGAAGGCCTTGAGTCTCTTTTTGGTCCTACCAAACAAAATCTTCTATTTCTTTGGAATAAATAAAAGTAACTCCACATCAAGGAATGCCAATATCCTTAAGTCATAGGACATAGTACCTCACCAAAAGAATACAACTACTAAAACATGTATCTCCAAATACTTTTAAATTGGCCAGAACCGCAGGGGCAAAATAGCTAAGATGGTACTTTGCAGTTGATAACAAAGGCAGAGAGTGGACGATGTGGGTTGCAGAATAAAATTCAGATTTAGTTGGTACATGTACAGTCAGGGAAGGGAACAAGTAAGAGTACGATAAATTTGAAAACCGTATGTGTGAAGCGTAGAAGCCACTGAGGATTTAAGCATTTCTGGCATATTTTCACAAGCCCTGAAACACATAAAGTGTGACAAGCAGTTTCTCACTGTGGTACACCATGATAAAGGAGTCACAGGATACCTGGTCCTCGCTGGTTAATCCCAGGTGCATCACAAGGTAGAAATGTACCAGGAAATCCGAGTTTGGCAGAACATCCTGGCGTCTGGTCATCATGGCGCAGATCAGTTTGTAGGCTTGCAGTTTGCCTTCCTTATATTCATTTGGCAGAGTTGTAGCCTGCCAAGGAGATGATGTTTCTAGATTAAATCAAGACCAGATGCAGAGCATTTCAACATTTCATTTACTTCTCAGTTTTCCTGAAGAGTTGTTTGGAGACGTGGGATGTGCTGGCTGTAGTAAGTTCCAGTCTGTCTTCAAAACATGCAGTCTTGGGCAATTACAGTTTTAAAACTCAATTTCAGAAGGGAAGAGGAAATTGCAATAAAAGAATAAACACTTGCCTTGAATAGCCATGATGCAAACATTCTGAGTGGTGGGATCAGGAGTGGAGGAGATGGAGATGACTGGTTATCCAGGCTTATCGCTAGATTGTCTCGTATCTAATTCAAAAGAGAATTTTGGGTGAGGTAACATTCTACTTATTCCAATATATAGCAATATTGTATAACCAAGAAACCAATTCCATTTTTTATAGGTGGAATGAGAAATCTATAGTATTTACATGTTTTTCTTCTTTTTTTCTTTTTTTTTTCTCAATTCCTAGCTGGCCTGCCCCGCCCACAGCTGCTCCTCTCCCAGCCTTGGCTCAGCAGGACCAGCACCAAGGTTTTTCTTTCATTATGAGATTTCTTGTCCTTTTGGATTGTGTCTGGCTTATTACATGTAGTTAGAGCTTCAAACTCAAAAGAATGGTATTGCTTTTCCTAGCACGTGAACACCTAGGGAGGTCATGAACTCCAAAAGGTAAGAAATGATTTCATAAATGATGCTATATAAATGTAAACAATATTTTGGAAAAATATTTTATGATGGGAAATGTACATTTAGTATCAAAACAAGAGACAGGATGAAAAATGTATCTAAGAGTTTATTTTATAAAATGTCTTTACTCATGGAAATATATATTTTATATATTAATACTGGTTATTCTATAAAATAAGGCTATAAATATCTTCATGATTTTCTACATTTTCCCAACTTTGCACAATAAAAATACCAACACTTCACTAAAATGAATAACAAATCCATATAGTATTCTATTCTTAATATCTTCTATTCTTATACTTTTGTACTAAATGAAATAACTCTTAGGCATTTAATAAAGTATTAAAATGACAGATATTATGACATTCTTGGGAAATCAAATGGACTTCATTTAAACACATAATCTGCATGTTAAAATGCAGTAAGTAGATTATATGTTAAATGATGCATGTTAATTTTTCTGGATCAGTATAAAAGGTAACAGCAGAACACACCTTGGCCAGCTTGTACCACAGATCATAGAGATAGCCAAAAACCCTGGCATGGATCTTCGGTGAATGGATATTATTCACATCCCCAAGGATTCCCAAGACTCTTCGCCATAACACAGCAGCAGAATCTGGGTGCCAACCAGTGAGGTTCCCTCCAGCAATTATACTACAGTCGTCTGCAAGACATTCTCTGCTGTCTGTGGAGAAAGAATGGAAGAATCTGCCGACATGATCTTAATTTCATTATCATAGTATTTTTTAGCCTTACTGCAAATTACCTGTGCTTATATTTTATGAATTCTCAGTAAAGTAATTAAGATTAAAAAATGGTTGAGAATTTGACATAACAGAAATAGAGATTTAGTCATGAAAGGTCAAATATTTGATTCTTCAAACTGAAAGCCCAACAAGAAAGGATGTATATGCTTAGGCTGATCCTGTACAGGATTTTATGAAGGAAGCAAGAGAGAAAAATAACCAGAAATACATTTAAGGCACTCGAGAGTGCTGCATCATAGCAAGACTATTTCTCCTATATGCGCTATAGAATAAACAGTAGCCAGCAACCAAAGCATCGCATGATATTTTCTAACTTCTCTTCTTCCGCATACCCTTTTCTTACAGTTCTGTCCTTGTGTTTCCTGGGGAGAGGGGTATTCTCCAAACCTTTTGCAGCCCAGAGATTTCATTCCAATTTGCAAACCCCCTCTGGAGACTGCCCAAAGCTCCTTCTCTATCAAAACCTTAGTCTCCACTGTGCTCCAGCCCCTCCATCCCACTCATGTTTTCTTGAACAGATCACCTATGGTCTCCGTGGTGCTTAAGTAAAGCATTTCATTCTCAGTCCCCAGCAGATTTGATGTGTGCAGTTAGGCCTCCTTCCTGAGATGCTTCATTAGCTGACCCCCAGGTATGACATGCACCTGGTTTCTCTCTTGGACCAGTTCTCCATCTCATGTGCCTTTGAATACCCAAAGACCCACAAGCTGCTTCTCTCTTCCTTCCCATCATCCTTTTCTTACACAGAGTAATGGCCCAGATTCAGGTGCCATTTACATATTCACATCTTTAGATACCTGATTTTTTTTGTCTCTCTTTCTTCAGTTCTGCATTTCTCTATATACCATCTGCTCACACTGATCCAACTTTTGACCTCACAGATACTAGGCCAGCATTGTACCCACTGCAACACGGCCAGTTGCAGAGTCTTCCTGGCATCTCCACGTGCTCAGTGGAAACTTAGTCCATGAAGGCATATACTCATATAGCGATGTTCTCAACACTGGTATTTTGGATGGAGATTAAGGCTTTAAAAATTACTTCTTTTGCATGTGCATATTTGTGTATGTGTGGGTGTCTGATGCCATGATGCACATGTGGAGGTGAGAGGGCAGCCTGCAGGAGTCAGTTCTCCCTGCTATGACACCTGCTGAACCACCTGAAAGCCCCAGATTTTCATTTCTCGATGTTAGTTTGTTTTGCTAAGACAACACCTTACTGTACAGCCCAGGCTGACCTGGGATTTGCTCTGTACCTCAGGTTGGCCTGGAATTCTCTAGACTCCTCAGTCTCCTGATTCCTGGGATTACAGGGACATACTACCACAACTCGGCTTATGCGGCTTTCTTATTTTTCCTAGAACTCAAACTCCAGGAAATGATTTCCCCAAAAAACTCTCCCTTGCTGAGAAAGTATGCAACCCTTATCTAATCTAATCCCTTTGCTTTCAAGACATCATCTCCGTACTTAGTAATGCACTGCTGATCACAGCCCAGAAACACTGTCATCTACTTTATCTTCTAGAATAAAGTCTGCAGCTTGTCGGCAGTGATAATTAATTCTCTTTCTTCTTCTTATGTTTCTTTCTTTCCTTTTTTCCCCCCATCTTACTCTGTCTTACTCTAGGCTGTCCCACTTTGTAATCCAGGTGAGCCTTGAACTTCCAACCCTCCTCCTGCCTCAGCCTCCCAAGTGCTGGGATTGAAGATCATTACACCCAGTTACACGTTCTGAAATGGATGCACCTGTGCTCAGCCCCATCACAGCCTCCTACTTGTGCAGGTACCTAACATGGCTATCCTTCCAACTCTCAGCTGGAGCATAGAGAAGCTGCTATGATTTCAGCCAGGCTCCTTCTCAGCTGTCAGGGCCCCTGACATGAGACAATGCCATTTCAACTAGTATGTCCCATCTTCTTTGCTATCTCTAGAAATTAGCTGTTATTATCTCCCCCTGCTATCTGTGCCCTGTGGAGCTATGACTCATTCAATTGTCCTTTCAGTGTGGCTTAGGAAGGACTTGAGGGAACAAGTGGAGCTATCTATAATTTTTCCGACTATAGTCAACTAGATATAAAAGTTCAATTAGGATTTTTAAATATCCTTTTTATTCATTTCTTTACCTTGTTTTTTGTTTTAAGGTTCTCACTGTGTAATGCTAGCTGTCCTGGAACTTACTGTGTAGACCTGGCAGGCCTCGGATTCACACAGCTCCATCTGCCTTGGCCTCTTGAATGTTGGGATTAAAGGCATGAACCACCACACCCAGCTTTACCTAATCTGTAAAGGGTACTTATTTCATTTTCTTATTTTAAAATTTTCAAGATTTATTTTAGTCATATGAGTGTTTTGCCCGCCTGCATGCCCATCACATGCACACCTGGTGCTCCTGAGGTCAGACGAGACAGTGGAACCCCTGGGACTGGAGTCACAGATGGCTGTGAACCACCATGTGGATGCTGGGAATGGTACCAGGGTCCTCAAGAATAGCATGTACTCTTTGAGCCATCTCTCCGGCCTCTAATTTCTTATTCAGTTTTGATACATTTTTATTTAATAATTTGCTCCTCGTGTTATTACTTAAAAGATAGGCATTTTATTTTAAAACTGTTGGAGATTTTTGAAAAAACTGTAAGTAGGGTAGAGATAATCTCCAAATACTCTACACTAGTTACTCTGTTTAGTTACCCTCCTATCAGCTTTTCACATTAGGATATTTATTACAACTAACAAGCCAGTACTAAAACAGTATTAAAGGCCAAACTTTATTTACAAATTTAAAAAAAGGTGTGTGTTTGTGTGTGTGTATGTGTGTGTGTGTGTGTGTGTGTGTGTGTAGGCACACATATGCCCCAGCATGTACATGGATTTAGAGTACAACTTTGGAAAACTGGTCCTTGCCTTCTACCTTGCATGAGGCAGGGTCTTCCGTTCACTGTTGTGTCTGTCTCCACCTCCCTTCTCCTCACAGGAGCACAGGAATTACAGATACACCCCACCACATCGGACTCATATGCAGATTCTGGGATTTCAAATCAGGCCCTCATACTTACACAGGAAGCACTTCACCCACTGAGCCACCTCTGCATCCTATAGAGTTCCTTAATTTTTCCTCCTGTTGCAACTATAATGGTCATTAGGAACAATACGTGTATCTCTAAAGTCTTCACTAGATTGTAACCATTTCTTAGGCTTTTCACATGTTGACAGCCTTCAGAGTTCTGAGGAGTTCTGGTCAGATACTTCATAGACTGTTCCTCAGTTGTGATCTCACAGAGTATTTTTAAGAGTTGGTTTTTAAAAGTCAACTTTATACAGTCTAGAACCACTTGGGAAGTCTCAAAGAGGGCCCGACTAAACTGGATTGGCCTGTGGGCATATCTGTGGGGATTGTCTTAATTATAGTAATTGGGGTTGGAAGACCCATTCATTGTAGATGGCACCATTTCTGATGTTTGGGTCCTGTACAGTACAAGGGGAAAGTGGCCTGAGCTTGGGCGTTCATGCATTAATGTATTATTGCTTTCTGCTTTTGACTGTGGGTATGTGTAGTGTGATGTTCCTGCTGCCTTCTTTGCTACTATGAGGGACTGTATCTTGAAACTGTGAACTAAGATAAGTTGCTTCCCAAGTTGTTTTTGTCAGGTTATTTTAATCACTGCAACAGGGAGCAGAACTAAGACTTTTTATGGGGGGGGGCACTCAGGGACTTCTCGTTTAATGTATATTTTCTATTGTTTTTATTGCCTTTATTAATGTTTTATTTAGGACTTTTGCATATATGCTTTTGACTGTGATGGTCTCTAACTTCACTTTTATCATACTGATTTTTGTCTGCATTTATTCTCAAAGTAGCACAAGGTAGATAGAAAGACAGAAGAGAGCTTTCTTTCTCATTCTACAGAAAAAGTTGGAAAAGAAAGTGTCTTCATTTGCAATTAAGTAAAGCTAGAGATTCTCCCTTGCTTTTATAAGTTTACTCAAATTACATCTGACATTATTTTAGATCATCATATTGTCCATGTACTTGTGTTTTCTCACATACTGATTCTTTGATCAATCTTGACCTGTTCATCTAGCTTTGTTAATGTTTATAATCTTTTGTTTGGTTTTGTTCTGTTTCACTTTCTAGTACACTCATGTAACCTCTCAAGATTTACTAGCATTTTAGTTCATGTTCTACAGTTTTATTCTTGCACTTTTATTTTGGAATAGGACACACATGTTCTATTTCACTTACTATACACATAGACAGTAGGTTATATTTTGTCCCTATTAAAGAGTTTGGCTACATTCTAGAGATTGCAATATGTACTGTTTTATTTGAAGTATGGTTTTTAGTATCTCATTTCCCTCTTTAAATTGGTCTGTTATTCTACTGAAAAGAAATTCTCTCAAAATCACAGAAGGTGCTATGAAACAAAACAGGCATCTCTGTTGAGACAAAGTGGCCAACTTATTAATGTTCAATGTGATTTCTAAGTGTATCTTAGCTGTTAAATTCAAAGATAAACACATCTGCACAAATACATATATATGTATGTGTTGTAAGAAGCCGCTTGTTTGTTTAACTGGCCACCCAGACTTCCAAAATAATCACACAGAAACTATTATTTAAATCACTTCTTGGCCAATCACTTAAGTGTATTGCTCGCTAGCTCTTAAATCTAGTATTAACCCATCTCCAGTATTTTATATTTTACCACAAAGCTCATGGCCTACCAGCAAGGTTCCAGCTTATCTGTCTCTGGCAGCAGTTCCATAGCTTCTTTTTGACTCCGCCCTCTTTCTCCCAGCAGTCAGTTTACTTCTTCTCCCAGTTCTGCCCTACCCTACACAGGCCCAAAACAGCTTCTTTATTAACCAATGGTATTCACAGCATACAGAGGGGCATCCCACATCACGTGTGTCCATGTCCACTCAACTAAACTAACTGTATCATGTTTCCTTTATTCTTATTATCATTTGTTTTTGCTTAAAATATCAATTAATAATTAATGGAAGTTTATATTAAGACATTTCTCCCTATGCGTATGGTTTTATCAGTCATTTCTCATTTTTGTTCTTATTGTTGTTTCTGGTTTGGGGGGATTCCTCCCCAAATTTTGTTTCAGTTACCTGGAGGCTGGGAAGTTCGTATAAATGTGGAATTATTGTAACTGCTGATAATTTCTGCTTTAAATTGTATCCAGCTGGCCACGTAGAATTATAGCAGTAGTCTTCTCTCCTTTAGAGAACTCATTATATTGATTATGGTAGGAAATGTGCTTGACTTATTTCTAAATCTTTATGCTTCCTGTCACCTTTGCTCTGCTTCTCCTTTTGAGTCTTTGGTGAGATTTTTACTGAATTTTTCCATTTTTGCCATCAGTATTTTCTCTCTGTTGTCATACATTTTCATTTCTTATTTACATAATTATTCCAAAAACATTCTAACATTTACCCCAGACAAAGAAAAATGAACTGATTTTTGAATTTTTAAGGCACCATCTAAGAAAATGAAGAATAGAATAACTCTGATCTATCTCTGATGTATCTGAGGAACCTGAGGAGAGGCCTAAGAGGGTCAGCAGGGAGCCAGAGGAATGAGTCTAAAAAGGAGAAGGCAGGTCCAAGATGGGTCCAGGAGGTTTTATGCTATTGATGGAAAGCTCCCAGGCACTGAAACAACAGATTCGGTAAGGATGACAGTTTTTTGGAAAGGCTGTCTGTAGGAGTGCTGATGCTTCTGAGAGGAAAATGAGTCTATTCCCTCCAAAGAATCACCATATACTCCTTTGAGAAGACACAATGACATGTACAGACAGACATCAAAACCAAAATTCCCGCAAGCCATTTCTGAAAACCCAAAGGCACAGAGGATAAAGTCTACTTGTGGGTCCTCTTCATTTTCTGACTTTTAAAGCCTCAAAAGAGACTCCTGAAAATCAAGCACAGCACCAAGTAGCTGCCAGTCTGCAAAGCCATGGGGAAGCTTTAATGAATGCTTATGAACTGACATGAGTAAGACTGCCATTTCGCTACAAGTCCAAGGAGTAAGAAAATTAGGAGTTCATGGCTTTGCTTCATTCTACTACCCCAGCTTTAAGAATGCAGTCATACGAAGTGAGATTAGCCCCAGCATCCCAGTGACACTGCGGCTTTGCTGGAGTGAGAACTCCGCGTGCATGAAGGCTGGGTACTCACTCACCCCTGCACTGCTGTGCCACCACCAACCAACACCCTCAGTATTTTAGGATCTATATAAAAAATCTGCCTTGCATTCAGAAACCATTCTTGCCTCAGAGACTAAAATCGTAGGCAATATCCCCCATTATCAAAATATGCTGAGCTCTTTAGTCTTTCAAGGGACTGTGTTCATTTTTTCAATATTACTGTGAAGATTTTAATGAGCTAAAGTGTTTTTGCCCAAAATTCTCCGGCTGGTGGCACGAGTTCCAGAACAGATGCTGACATTTTACATGTAGATGGGTCCTCAATGAAGGAACGCTTGATTAAAAAGGGGGATTTAAAAGATTTTAGAAAAGTCCATTTTTACCTCCAAAATACCAAATATTTGCTTTATTTTCATTAGTAGCCTAGGGTCTTTTTGTTTCACTATTTCTAAATGTTATAGAGATCTTTAAAATTACTAAACTGTGGACTCTTACACATATGTAAATGCTATCATCTTTCTCTAAATACATACATGATTATAATGAACAAATGTAAAATTTAGGAATTTGAAAATAATGAACAGATTTTAACTGGCAGATAGGGACTTATGATCAAAGGGCCAGTTCATACAGCTGCAATTTTATGTAGGTGTGGCAGAGTTTAAACAAAAACAGCCTTTTTCTTTGAAATCAAAAGCTATTGCTTCTCAGACTCCAGTCAACTTCTTAATTGTAGGGACAGAAAAACCAGGTGAGCACCTCAAGAATCAGGAGATTGGAGTCCAAGTTGGTGTTCTGTTCCATGGCAGCCTGACACTCCTCTCTTTCCTTTCTACTTTCATTATTGCTCAGTCCCAATTTAAAAACTCTAGAAGGTGATTTACCCATGCTACTGTAACCTTTACTATTATTTTCCTTTACAATATTTCATGATGGACAAGCATATCAGAGACTGGTAAAATACCAAAAATGTGTCTGGTGACAGAAAACTGATGAACTGTTTTTAAAAATCAAATTTAGTGTAGGGGAACAATGTTCAATTCACACCTATAACTGTAATTAAAAGCATTTCCTGTAAGAGACATTGGGATGTAGGTCAGTGATAAATACATTAAATAAAAGAGATATGAAATTACATTATATATGATAAATTTAAGGTTAAAATTTAATTGATGCTTTTAGCTAAATAATAATATGAAGGCTTAAAGCATATTTGTTCATTGATTTGGGCTATTTACTGAGGGCATCTCTTACCTACACTGTCCAGGAAGTCAGGAGGACTCTGTGTACATAAAAGACAATCTGTCTTCCCATTTGGAGCTCATAATTCATCAGAGGAAGACACTGGTCCCTCCCTCCCAAAGAAAGACACTGGCTGTTTCTTATCAAATCTTAGTTAAACCTTATAGGAACCTGGTGAGGAATGACCATTAAAGTTGGGCTTTATCTTTTGGGGTCCTAATTAGTGATGGAATTTTTAAACCTTCTCTGATTTTAAAAGTTTTAGTTTTGCTTAGGTTGAACTATTGATACTTTGAGTTAGCTTTTTGATGCTTCTTTCCCTTCTCATTTGAGAAACCCTCTCTACCCCAAGATTATAGAGTCTTTTCTTCCTCTCTCTATTTTTTAGAAGACATTTTCTTCCAAGTGTTTTTAAAGTTTCCTTTTCATACTTAGAAATTCTATACTTTCGGAACTAACTTCAAACATGGTGTGAGGTAGGGACTCTATTTCTTTAACCCCACCATATATAAATATTTGTCACACAGAGACGCATTTAATAGTACATTTTCCCCCTGCTAGGTGTGGAAGAGCCTCCATCACACACCATGATTCCATGCCTGTGAAGAATTAGTTCTGAACTTTATACCCATTGTTTTTAGTCTATTTGTCTATCCCTAAGATTCTAACTTTCATTACATAAACTACATGGCATTTATCACGTTATTTGTGATCATCAGGACGCATCTTTTGTCTTGTTTGCAAATTGTTAAGAAATCAATAACTATGACTCATTCATATTTTTCTCTCACATGTATATGTGTGGTGTGTATATGTGTGTAGGCTTGGTTACATGTATTGAAGCACCTGTGTGAGTGTGAATACACAGAGGGTGGCTCCTGAAGTAGACATTGATGGTCTTTGTCAATCACTTTCCACTTTACTTATTGAGAAAAAAAAAATCTCCCACTGAACCCAGAGCTCACTAATTCTAGCTAATCTAGACAGCCAGCTTATCCTGGGGATTCCTCATCCCTATCTCTTAAGTACTGGGATTACAAATGACTACTTGTTATACCTGGTTGGTTTTCATGTGGGTATCCAACTATTGTCTTCAAGCTTGCATGACAAGTGCTTTTATCCAATGAGCCATCTCTCCAGCCCCATTCATCTTCTTATTTCTCACAGCATCTAAATAGGTATTTCTAGATCGCAGGTTCCTCTGCTAAATAAGGGATAAGCTCAGCAACAATGCTGTAGAAGCAGAGCCACAGATACATCCCACTTATGAGTTATTCTCTAAGCAGACTTCATGTGTGTATTATTGCAATCTTCTTACTTTCTGTATTCTTAATGCTATAGCAGCTGGGACCTTGCAAATTAGAGAGGAACCGTCCCTCTTACTGTTTCTTAACTGTAAAAATACCAAACTCCTCACCAGAGAAAGTATGGCTTTTTTCATACGTAAATGAATCAATGTAAGCTCGCTTAAGTCCATCTACTCTTGCCTTTCCTACTCCAGGCCCAGTTCCCAGGCAACTAGATAGTCACATGCTCTAGAGTTCACTGAGGTCACTTACAGCAGTCCGCTCACCCTGCCTTGCCTTGCTTTCCCCATGGAAAAGACAGCAGAGATTGTTCCCCATATTTTCTTTCTCTGCCTCTTGATTGAGCCTGGAAGATTGCCTCTATGGCTCTTATGTCCAGAGACAAGTGAAATAAACCTTTCTCCTAATTACTATCATTTTATTTACATGCATTAATATAACTGATTAAACATAACCCAAGTACATTTTAGAACAACATTTAAACAGCAAGCGAATATGAAAGTAACCTATTAGCTGGGCCCTGACTTCATTCTAAACAACTGACAGTGGGCAGGTGAGAAACAACAACACTTTCTGTTGGTTTCCTGCAGTACTGGTGATCAGTTCCAAGGCCTCACACATGCTAGGCAAGTGCTACCTCTGAGCCACATGCCCAAGCCCCATCAGATGACATTCTGTATCCTAAAAACCCAGCTAACAAGAGTTTCCTTTTTTTCCATTTATGCAGAAATTGTTCCCTTAAGAACAGAAAGTTTAGTTCAGAACCGTGATAATCCTTAAGCCTCTTCATATTACAGTTTGTCCTTTCCACAGCTGACAGGATGAACTCTTGAACTGTGTGTACTGATTCTCCATGTTAGTATTTCAAAGAACAAAGTATTTGGAGGAGTTAATCGCAGCATGGTGCATCATACAGAGTTACACAGCTCACTACCCTAAGCAGTCAGATGCATACTCTGAAATGGGATCAAGACTAATCTTTCCCAAGGACAAACAAAAGAGGCACTCATCCAATTTTCTTTCCTTTCAATAAAAATAATTACATTTGGTTCATCTTTAAGAACATTCAAGTGAGATTCATCACTAGACCCATAGAACCATCATGGTGAGATCTCATCTATACTAGACCTACACAAGCTGTTTATTTCATAAATGCGCTAACAATTCTCCAGTAATTCAAAGGGTTTTACAACTGTAAAATAATTCAGTGGGGAGGGTTAGGGACTGCACAGCATTGGAGGCCAGTTCCACCTCAGGCACTTACTGGTATTTTCCAGTCAGGTGGCATGATTTCTCTGTGTCTTACAAAATAGAAACAGAGAGATTTAGTCTGCTTGCCATACAAAATTAGAATTCTTAAATCCTATTTAAGTTCACAGTATTGGCAGAATTTTACCAATATCATTTATGCTCATTGTATGGCATCTTAATGTTGTAATACAAAGGATTTCAAAAAAGAACAGACACTATAGCTAACTTAGGTTTTATATCACAATGAAAATTAAAGTTTACTTGATTAAAAATCATTTAAAATAAAACTTTAGCCTTTATTTTTAGTTTTGAGTGATTTTTAGCATTTAAAATGGGCTTTTATTTCTTATATGCTTCCCGGCTCAAACCCTAAATGCTGGGATTACAGTGGATGCCACCATAACCAGTGAGAATTATTAGATCACTTATTTCTTTAGGCATATGCGGTGTGGGTGAAGCGTATATGCGTGGGAGTATAGGTGCCTTGTGCATGCATGAAGAAGCCGGAAGTTGGCTGTCTTTCTATATCAACCTCTACTTTGGTGTTTAAAACTGGGCCTTTTGTTGAGTAGAAAGCCTTTTCTGCTAGACTGGCTGGCCAGCGAGTTCCCAGGGTCCACCTGTCTCTGCCTGCAATGCTGAAGTTAAAGCACAGTTATACTCAGAGTTTGCTTTTGTGCTTCAGTTAATAACTTCTTTATCCAGGAAAAGCAAGTCAAGATCATATTCATATAAAACACTGACATTACAGTTCCACGAATAATAATAACTATTATTATTTTAGTGGGGCTAACATTACAAGATGCTGTAAGAAGATGACAGTTTTGAGCAGACTGAGATCTCACTGATGTGGATGTTCTTCTAGACATTAAACTGAGTAGTAGCAGGCCACTGTTGTTTATTTTAAAACTATGACCCATTATCACACATATATGTCAAAATTTTACATTATGTGTATCAAATATTTTATAATAATTAAAAATTAAATAATAAGACAGCCATTCCTCTTATTCTACAAGTATGGCACATATAAGCTAAAATAGTGTTATTTTCTGTCTCCAAAGACCTTGGGATGGGTACCATCACTTCTTAGCATAGGAGACATTAGTCATAAGCAAGGCAGGCTTCCTCTCACATCTGCCTGATTTCAAAATTCATTCCATCCAAGACTCTAAGAATTCACAAGCAATATGAGCAGGTGACAGGAACTGCAACTCCAATGTGGTTGGAAGTGGCACTCCCACTGCGCTGCTAAGGGGTTCAGGTGTCCGAGGCAGGGAACTCCGGCACCTCCTATTTGTAGCAGTAATCCTTCTCACACACAATTACCTGTTAAGTTTGAAGCATCAGCAGGACTCAGCTGTAACCAGTGGCGGGCATCAGAGTCTGGCACAGCATCTGTGGGAGTGTTGAGTTCTGGGTCCTCATCACAAGTCTGCCATGAGCTCATGGGTAGCTCTGTCTCATTGCTGGAGCCCAAAGCTGTGTCGCTACCAGTACTTTCACCTGGCACACAGAGCAACCAAAGTTTGAGACTGCAGCTATATGAAGATAAGGTTCAAAATTATCTCCATGTAAGTAACAACACTTGCACAGCTGACAGGCTTTGCTCAGAAGTTTGGGCCGAACCTGAAGAACTTGGTTATGGTTCAGTAATGTCCCCATTGAACACTTATTTAATAAAAATACATCTTCCAAGGACTGGGCATTAAAAGGCTTCATAATGCAGCAATCTTATCAATGTCTTTCTTCAATTATTGCTTGTGTTTCAAAGTTACACCAAGTCCCAGGTCCTATCAAGATCCACCCACGACATGAGGAGATAAACAGGAGGAATATGGTGGTAACTGACTTCACAGCACTGCAAATTTACTCTGCTATTGCAAACCCAATGTTTAGACGTGAGCCCAGGCTGAATCATGCTGGCAGATTCGGGAACAAGGTGCCCTACTACTACAGATCTGCAACACTGCAAACCTTATCCTTTAAACACTAGAAGTGCTCATTTGTCACAAGGTAATCATGCAGAGATTTAAAGACTTAAGTAGTTAGTTATTTAATTGTGCACAAGGCAATCTAGACCATTCTGCTGCTTGACAGCAGAGCTGCTTGCCTGACAGTTCTACTCTCTAACAATGCTGACAGCCCCTGAGCTGCACTGTCTCTACTGCTGTCCTCTAGCTATTTGCAAGAACTGAGAATTGTCTTAATAAGCAGATGATCCATCTGCTGGGTCTCACAGCACATCCTCCCCAGAGCTACAGGCAGCAAAGAGGGAAGGCAGTGTGTGGGAGGAGCTGCAGTACACACCATCGAGAGCCAGCCGGGTGTGAAGCACACCACCGAGGGCCAGCCGGGTGTGAAGCACACCACCGAGGGCC
>NW_004949101.1:2343505-2384733 GCF_000317375.1 Microtus ochrogaster | reverse complement strand
CCAGGTGTGTAGCATACCAGGTGGGTATGCCCCTGCCACACTGCTCCCACTCTGCCACACTGACAAGGAGGAAACCTGGCCTCTAAGTACAAAAGAACAGAGCACAGGGTCCAGACTTCATAACATATGATAACATCTCAAGATTCCAGGCAGATTTTATTTTCACACGCTTGCCCAATGACTTCAATGTACCTCTGAAGCTTTGTGTTTCTTCCCTGTGGGGACTTTGTGGGAAAGGTAGCTTTTATTTATGGGTCTGTTTGCTCCCCTAAGTCTTTCTTGTTCCTCTTATCTGGGGAAAGGCCCAGGGATGGAGCAATAGGCCTCTTGGGTATATATAATAGGCTGAAACTGTTCTACTGACTAAATTAACTACATGACTTCTAAGTTCCTGGATCAAAAATATTCTCCACAACCACCCCCTCCTTACTGACAAGACAAGCACTCCATTTAGAAAAGAAGAAACCACAGCAGGTCCACTCTGCACTAGGCAAGAGCAGACCCCATTTCCTGGAACTTACTCTTCTGTCTCTCCCTGCATCTTCCTTGTGTCTGCTGTAAATCATCCTTCAGATCCAGCTCAGCAGGACTGCTGCTCCTTCGAACCAAGATCTTCAGACAAAAAGAAATGCTGCTTTCATTACCGGAAAGGTGAAACTTTTACCAGACTCTTAAGTTCCTAGTCTATTTTTAAATAAAAGAAGCAATAATAGTAACGAAACACTGAATGGTGTTTTCCTTTTGAAGAATGCATTCACCAGCTAGTATAATTAAGTTATATGTTTCTCAAGATCTGAAACTCCAGTTCATATTTTCTACTGACACAGCTGAATGGATATACCAAGAAGGAATGCCAAATCCTGTGGAAGTGGTTTATTTTGAAGTTCTATTTGCTTCTCTAGTCAAGTGCACACACAGTCCCAAAATTCTGCAGGAGGCCTGAGCTCCTTGTGAATGTTTAGGCAGGAAAAACACATACTCTACCCAGACTTCCAAAGTGCTGCTCAGAACCTTCCTAGTTAATATACTACAGAATCTTCTGAGCACTGGTAAACACGGGGCCTTATGTTAAACACAAACGATTAAGAACAGGAGGCAACCTGCATCTTCTAGCAACTTATAGTTTTCTTGGAGGAACAAAACATACACAAACTATACAAAATAAAATAATAATGTTCATAAGTAAAATAGGCAAATAAAGTCTGTGAAAGGTATGTAAAATAAAGTGTTACCTTAATCAGTTGACAGTTACAGGAGAGCGGTTCAAGAAGGCAACAGACATGAAGTGGTAGAGGGAAGGCAGGAGGGAACTCAAAGCAGGAAGTACAGACTGGTAACCAGCAAGTTCTATGTGCAGGAAAGGGAGCTGATTATAGCAGGCCATGCAGAACAGCCAGGAGGAGAAGGAAAGAAAGGAGAAACGCAGATTTTGTTAAAGAAGCAGTGGCCAGGGAGCCTGTAACAAGAGGTTTAGAACTCTGGACCTAACACTGACTGCATGAGCAAGTGTACCTTATGGACAGTAGCTAAGTGTGCTTAACCCATAACCAGAAGGACAGTCCCGCACATGTGCCTGTGGTGCGTGCGGGAAGAGAGGGCTGCTAAGGGACCTGCCAGAGCAGTAAATGAGCAGGGAAGGAAGGAAAGAGAAGAATGCTGCAGTGGAGGACTGCAGCTTTCCACAGCACGTGAGCAAAAGAAGGTTGTCACAGAACCATGAGAATGACGGTGACAAATGAAGGCAGAGAGAAAAGTAGAAAGGACAAATGTTGAGAATTTTTTATGTCTTTAGGCTGAATAGTAAAAAGCAATGTTCATTAAATGGGGCGGGGGCAGAATGATAGGACAGAGAAGATAGTCAGGAATGAGATACAAATTCAAGCTGTAGGATATACAACAAAAAATATACAATCCCAAAGTCCTGAGATTCAGGAGTCATTTAAAGCAATTAAAAAGAAAAGGAGAAAATGTATAATTATAGTTACTTGTCTATAAAGAATCATGAATAAAGTATTTACAAAATTCATGGTATATGAAAAATTACTACACAGCCTTAATAAACAGTGATTTATATCAAATGACCCAAATAGAAATAGGCTCATCTTTCCTTAACT
This sequence comes from Microtus ochrogaster, assembly GCF_000317375.1. Taxonomy (NCBI): domain Eukaryota; kingdom Metazoa; phylum Chordata; class Mammalia; order Rodentia; family Cricetidae; genus Microtus; species Microtus ochrogaster. Next base: position 2,382,619 of record NW_004949101.1, on the reverse strand, counting down.
ACAAAGTAGAATGTTTTGCTTCCAATGTTGGGGAGACAAGATGCCCTCCAAGTGTAGAAACTCATGACACTTCATTTGCACACTGGGGCTCACAGGAAGCAAGACTTCAGGGTCCCTATGCTCTGTCCTCTTAGGAGAACAGAAGGAACAGAGCTCAGGGAAATCCAATGACGTATTGTAAAGTGAGTGCTATCATTGCTAGTGGCAAAGGACTGAGAAGCAGGATCACAGTGGCACTTCCTGATCCCTTGAAGATGAAAATGCAAATGCTGTCCTGAAGAGTCCTCATCAGTTAGACAGTCAGAGTTCTCACAGATTCCATCAGCCACAAGAGTAACTCACAAGAATCAGCAAACAACTCGGGAACAAACCACCATAAGAGCAGCAAAAAACTCCAGACAGAATTAGACTCCAGAGGATTGCAGCAAATCAGGTAGAGAATGTGGAATTAGGATTTGTGAGCATTTTAAAGGTGTAAAATATGAAAATAATAAAAATGGCCAAATAACAAGATATACTTAAAAGAATACATTTGAACTTAGAAGCGAAAGTATACTTGTGAGGTAAAAAAACGTAACAAAACACCACCTCAACAGAACCTTGAAAGCCCAAACCTCCTCCAAGTAGAGAAAGCGATCCATAGGAAACTCTGCTTGCATTCTGAAACTCACAGGAAGTACCTCCAAAGCTATCTCCTAATGTCAGATTGACTGAACTGGTGAAAGACAGAGGACACTTTTATTGGTGAAACAACCCAGAATATGTCCACAGGTTCAAGGAGAATGGACAATATGAAAGAAACTTAGGAGACATGGGGGGCAGGATAAGCAAGTCTAGTATTACTTCTATCTAGAATTCTGGAACAAAAGAGAAGATTGAATCAAAGTGTGACTATTTGAAGGAATTATTACAAGATTTCTCCAAAAGAACAGAAGAAAAGTAACCATAGATGCACAGACATAGCATATACCAGAATGGGCAAATGCATATACCAAATTAAATCTATACCTAGCAGTCAAACTTAAAGTCAAGGACAAAGACCAGCAAGAAACAACCAGACAGGATGGAGAGAAGGCATTGTAACAGCACCAAGGAAAGACAAAGAGTACTAGAAAGAAAAACTACCTTCCATTAAAAGAGGCAGAGAGGAGGAGAAGGAAGCAAACTATGGTCGTTAAGATGCTGTGATTTTGTTCAGAGACAAAACACCTGAGGAGCAAAATCAAGGCTGATATGTCCAGCAAACAGAATATATGACAGAGATGGGCCTTTCAGATAAATAAAGGAAAAACAGATTTAATAGATAAGACCTCAGGCTAGGTGGTGGTCACACATGCCTTTAATCCCAGCAGTAGGGAGGCAGAGGCAGGTGGATACCTGTGAGTTCGAGGTCAGCCTGGTCTACAAAGTTATTTCCAGGACAGCTATGGCTGTTACACAGAGACACTCTTTCTCAAAAAACCAAAAATAGATAATAGATAGACAGAGAAATGAGACTTCTAACAAGCATTTGGGAGAGGGGTTGGACCATCCCTCCTTCATAATCAAGAGCCACCTCCAGGTGAATAAAAGACTTGAAAGTGTGGAGCAAAAGTGAAGCATTTTATAGAATAAAAATAAGGGAGTACTTTATCCTTTTGTAGCTAGAATCCTTTAATCCATAAAATTCTACCATAATAAAAAATATGAAAAAGAATGATTTGTATTTACCAAAGACACCAGAGTGAAAAACAGCCACACACAGAGAAGATGTCTGTTACAAACATAATCAAAATAAAATCAGTAGCCAGTCACTATTCAGACTATACAAAGAACTAATACAAGTAAAAGAAAGGAAAGTAAATGAGAAAAGCCATCAACTTTCATTTCACAGATGAAATATAAACAATCAACACGAAAACTTTAAACCTTATTAGTAATCTAAGAAATTCAAATAAGATATCCCATTTCCATGTGGTTGGCCTGCAAAAATTTCAGTGCTGGTGAGACTCTTTACATTGCTGGTAGAGGTAAGACAGCTACAAACATTTGGGAAAGAAGCATTATCATGTAGAGAACAATCTTTGTATAATTTATTTGTCTACGGCTAGACAGTCACACAGAGAAACATTTGAACATGGAGAGATATTGAGGAAAGTCTGAGAAAGTCCACGGCTAAATCTTTCAGAAAACTAAAATACTGGAAAGAATCAACAGAAGAATAGAAAAATAAGTGATATATTCATACTGGAATATCACACAGCAGAGAAAACTCGGATGAATCAAGTACTTCAAAATACCATGTGGATATTCTACAGACATACAACTGAGTGAAAAAAAACAACAGTACCCACAGAGATTTCAGAAACTTCAGAAACTAAGTAAGATATTGTTTGGAGCCACATACATGTGAATGTATGTAAAACACAGCCAACACCATGCCACTGTGAAGGGAGGCAAAAGCAAAGGACTAAAAAACAAAACAAAACTGGTGGCCAAAGCAACAGAACCAGAACTGTTCTGGTGCTTGAGCAGGAATGGGTTCATCTGGATCTGCTTCATTATGAAAAGCAAGATCTATACAGAAAAGCTGATGTATGTCTTTCTGAAACCCAAAAACACAGGAACTCAACTCTGCTATCTTCCAAAGAGGTGGGAGCAAGGAAGGAATTTGTTCTATAGCTAAGCTTTCTATAAATATATACTGTTTTAAATCACAAACAGAGGTTTATCTGAAAGAATGAGTTATAGGCCATTTCTTCTTTATGTTTTATATTTTGTTTTTTTAATAAATGCCTTTTTTTACAAAATAAAATGAAAACACACAAAATCTTTAGGAATACTGTGTCAGGTAGGGAATCTAAAATGAAGAATTTACAGGCAAGTACACCTGCTCAAAGTGAACTGGACAACATGAGACCAGCCAGTAAATTCTATTTCATGCTAACCCCCCACCCCCGTTTTTGTAGAATGACTGTATTTTACATAGAAAGCAAGTACAACCTTAAGTGACTTAAAGATTATTTGGACCTATAATCAATCTAAATGGGAAAATATTAAAACTATCAGCAAAAAAATCCATTATTATGGTATAATTTATGCTTGGTTATAGCAACAGAGAGATTTTCTCTAGGAAATCTTACTGTTATTCCTTCATGTTCTCGTTTCACATGTTCTTTACTCTCTTGAAGAGACCTGGGTTCAGAAGAGCTCAAATTTTGTGAGTTTTCTACCTTTTGACCTAGAGATAGAAGTAAAAATGATAAAATGAATGTTTCAGAAGGTAAAATAGGAGATAAACAGACAGACAGGTAAGCAGGCAGGCAGACTGGCAGAGGCGGAAACAGATAAACCATGCGTCTAGATATCATAGGTTATACTCATAAATTATGGGTCTGCAGCATCTCCAGCCCCAATCTACACAGAGACCTGGTCTATAGCCCACAGATAGCTTCAGTTGGAGCAAATGCAACACTGTTCACTGTGGCTCATAGGGGCACTTAGTCCACTATGCTGGACAGGGGCATATGACACATCACCGTGGGGAGGTGGGCTTGGGGACGGCATCTGACAAAAGATCTGCCTGGGTTGGCCTGTGAAACAAAAGGAAGGGAACAACAGGACAGCTCTGGGTTGCCTGGATAGAAAGACTAGCACGAGAAAGCAAAAACAGCTTCAACAATTTAAAAGGGGATACTGCCACATAGCCAGCAAAGATTTAAGAAAAGATCATAAAAGCATCTGAAGAACAATCTGCAGCCATTAAATTTGAAAGAAATTAACAAATAGAACCAGTTTCTAGAAAAACATCAAAATCAAATTCAGAAAATCAAAGTAGTATCATAGCCCTTTAATTTAAATTTTTACTTGGCAAATAATGCATGTTTATCTTATATAACATGCTGTTTTGAAATCTACATACATAAATCATCTTAAGCAGCATATGTACTATGACACACACCCACATGGGCAGAGTACTTGTCTCCTCTTGGCCAGGCATAGTGGTACATGCCAGTAAGCTAGCCCCCAGAGACCAGGGAGTGTACTGCAAGTTCCAGGCCAGCCTGGGCTAATGGAGATGCTGTTAGAAACCAAGCAATGCTTTCTGAGCTCTTCAGAAAGGAAGCACACTGTACTGTGCGCTAGAATCCTAGAGCTTTTCTTCTCTCAGGTGAAGTTTGTTAAAATCTGAAAGGATTTGAAAACCCTTTTTATAGGAAAACCTCAAGCAACTGGTTCTCTCAAATACTTAAGGGATATTTTTTTCTTTGTTTCTCCTAGTAGTCCTCAGAACTAAACTTGTGGCCTCCTATATGTTAGACAAGTATTCTACCACCAAGTATATAGCCATATCCCTAGTAATCCACACAAAAGCCTTTAAGGAGTAGAAAATTTTCAGATAATATCTTTTCTCAGCTTTATTTTTTGCTATAATTTCTTATTTCATGAGGGTTTCTAAGGAAAAGTTTCCCTCCTTGTTTGCCGACCCTGATATTAGAAGACACAGGATAACCTGTTGATAAACAGGGCAGGATGTTTTCTGACTGATTCATGGAAATAAAGTGACCGACCTATGGAACTAAAGGCAGCACATTTACTGACGCTGTACACACTAAAGAGTGTTTTTTCACTATACAATATACTACTCTCTGTCTGCAGCTTCAGTAACAACTGACTCCCTCCTCCCCTTCCACACCCTGATGCTGCAGAAAGCTAGACCAACCCAATGCATGCTCTAGGGATTTTTCTGACCTCAGTGAAGCCTGCGAGTTGCTAATAAACTTTCACACAGCTGGTCAGCCTCTTTGTGCCCACTTCGACCCTTCAGCTCTTCCCAATGCCTGACCCTTACTGCCTCTCGTGCTTCCTACTGCAAAGTTTCTTCACTTTGGGAACTCTCTGTCTCTCCCTCTCCAGCCACTTCAGACTCCTCTCTAGTTTCCAGTCATGCCAAACTTGAGGAGTGTGTATCAGATAAACATGTTAAATAGGAAGAGTTTCACTTCCAGAAGTCACATTCTTACAGTCAAATGACCTGGGCTGGGGAGATGGCTCAATGGCAAAGTGCCTGCTGCACAAGCATCAGGACCTGAGCTTAGATTCCCTAGGCCATGTAAGAAGCTGGATGAGGCAGCATGGGGCTGCAACCTAGGGCAGAGCAGCGGGAGGTAAGAGGCTCCTTAGAGCTCACAGGTAAGCTTTCACACTAGCGAAAAGGTCTGCTTCAAAATAAAGAAATAAGTAAGTTGAATGCCATCAAGGAAAGATAGTTCAGGTTAACCTCTGGCCTCCAGACATATGCACATATACACACACCCACACTAACAACATATACATAACATTCAAGACCCCTTCTTCCTTGAAGCAGATATTTAAATAAATGTAATAAGCAACACCACCTGCAGCTTACCCCTATCCCAAGCCCACATCTATAGCTTTCACTAGTAACTGAGGACTCAGTCAGCACCAGGGTAATTACTCCTTGTACTTGGGAGGCAGAAGCAGGAGGAAACTTCCAAGTTTGAGGCCAGCTTCATCAACAAACTGAGTTCTGGGGTGGGGGGTGAGGGGGAGAGGGAGAGAGAGAGAGAGACCCTGTCTCAAAATCAATCAGTGGATCAGACAAACATTAAAAATCCCACATACCTTGAGAAGAATCTGAGCACAAAGGCTCAGTGATGTCAGAGGTGCTGCTGCTCCGGGGGACCTGCTGCTGTCCCACCACAAGATAATCAGAGTCGGCTGTGGGTGTACTCTCTGCCTGCTGGAATTCCTCCACTTCTGGAAGCATTAACACAAAACACAGGACTGTGGTTGGCGATTTTTTAAAAAGCATTTCACACTTAGCCGATTTAAACATTAAGTTTCATATTGTTTTTAGAAGCCAGGCTACAGTAAAATAATCTGCATGCACGCACCAAACATCCATATTTATTAACACTAAGATTCCGCTCCATGATACATTTGTCAAGCTACAATTAGCCTTCTGTTTTCCAGGTGAAGGAAAAAGGGTGAGGGAAGAAAATCACACACACATAAAAAAAGGTCAATAACTCTGAGTCATTTGAAATTTCCTAGCAGGAAGGGTAACTCAGCCATGTTGGAAATGCATAGACAGATAAATAATACTTGAGAAAGCACAGTTGGAACCCCCCCAACATTAAATAAAGATGAAAGGAAACAGGAATTCCAACTGTACTATTCCTTCTAACAGCTAATGCACAACTGTGCAAAATAAAATGCTATTTAAACCTCATATTACCATGTGCAGATCTGAACTAGTCACTAAGCACAAAAATGATCCACGTGGTATAAAATGGAAAACCAAAGATAATTTTGCTCATATTTTACATCCTCTATTTCCCTGGAGATGGGTTCCCTTCTAGCTCATTTCTAAAGCACAGAGTTCATTTTAGGACCAGCCACAGCACCCTACCCACTCACCCTGCCACTCACCTGAGATCTGCAGTCTCAGGATTGTGTCATCATCTGCCTAGATCATCAGAAGAGCCTGCTAACTGTCTCCTTTCTGCTATTCTCTACATGGCTGTCCAAGAGGCCCCTCTAAAGTAGGTGTAACCGTGTCTGCCATTAGTCCACCTGGCCTGTCTCAACCCTACCTCACAAGTTGCTCCCCAATCATCATTTAAGAGCTCCCACTCTCTCTAGGCTCAGCAATACTGATCCTCTCGGCTCCTGCTGTTCTCTGTACAAACCACTATACTCCTTGCTATACATTCAACATGCAAAGTCACTGCATGTTGTCATGCAGTTCTACACTGAGTTCTACACTCAGTTCTACACTAGACTCCAAACTCACTGATGTTGTCATAAAATTTCATATTCCTACACCCATATCACCATATTTTCCAAAAATAAAAAAATTAAGCAATAAAAGTTTTTACTACTTTTAAGAAGAGAGTTCTCAAAACTCAATCTATATTATCTAAATTGGCTATGTCACTGGCTTCTCATCTGGAATGGAGATTCACTGCCAATACAGCTCATTCACCTGGACATAACCCACAGTAAAGGCTCACTCCAGCTAAGGAGATGTGCGTACACAGGATGATTCTGAGTTTAATGTATGGGGATTTCCACAAAGGGTTGTTGCTCTGCTTTTTCCTTCCCAAATGAAAATTCCATTTTCTACTACACTAGTGTAATTACAAGGCTCAAATCTATGAGTTTTGTGTGAGCCATAACTATGAATCAAAGTTCTATCATCTTAAAACACAGTTTAAAGATGGATGCTTAATGGGAACCTGAGAGAACATAGGCTAAGAGAGCATGAAGAGACAGTTTCATCTTTCCCAGGCCATCTCTGCCTACTGCTTCTCTTGAGCAGCAAAGAACTATTCATTTTTTCATAGAGGATACTCAAGGCATATGTGCATATTTTAAGTCTACCTATATATCCCAGAGCAAAGACTAGGCTCTTTTTGCAAGTCTTCTAGACTCTTTAGCATCAGGCCCCTCAACACTATGGGACCAGCCCTTCTAGTTACCTTTTTATTCTAACTTTGCAAGATGGCTAAATGAAGATACTGTATTTGTCACTCCTGTATCAGTAGAGGGAGCCCAAGAGCTTCCTAACTATCTGAGAAATAATTGGCCAGGGCCCATTTTTGTGGACAGAGGGAGGAGTGGTTTTTGTTTTTTTTCTTTTCTCTGAAGCCTGGTGCCAAACACTGATGGATGCCAGTTTCTGGGTTCTGAGCATAAGTAAATAAGAGCAGAGCCAACACTGGCAGCATCTTTCTAAAGATAAAGAACATCGCCATCTGGCGGGATGCAACACAGCCACAGCACCATGGCTTCCAAATTAGAGTGTCCCCACTGGTCCTCAACACAGCAGACGGAGGACAGGAGCCTGCTACCACCAGCTGTCTGCCTTCCCAACAGGCGGGCCTAATACATCTTTTAAGGCTTTGTTTTTGCAAAACTGTTAAGAGGGACTTCTCAGATGGAGATAGTCCAAGGCTGTAGAAAGAACCGGAAATGGCAGGGATGGAAGAATGAGAGACTAGAGTGGAAGGAAGAAGACAGCACATACCTTAGCATTCTGTTAGGGTCTACACTTGAAGTTGACTGTCAATTGAGAAAATGTGTAAAAAAGAATTTACAATTATTCTTATGTCATAATATAAATCCAATTCGCTGATTTGAAGGTGCACATTTCATGGACTTTTGTGTGTGCCACACTATCTGTATTCAATAAGAGCTCTATGCAAATGGATAAGAGAATGACACTTGAATGCCTTTTCCTTCCTAATGGTTCTTGAGCTCCCTCTGCTGACATGTTGTTGTCGAAGAAAGCGTTGGGCTAAGGCTGCTCCCATTCTACTGTGTCCTGATGAGCTGCTCTTTTGTAACTAATGAAAATGATTTTAACACTGGTATAAAATATAAAGGCTTGGATTTGTCTGTCAAACAGAAAAGGAACATCTGAGTTACATAACAATTGTACAATAAATCTCAGATTCAATGCATCCTGTTTCGCATGTCACACAATTTCTGTTTCAATCACTTTGAAGTGCTGAATTCTGCCTCAGAGTCTAAGTTCATTTATCTTCTGTGAAGTCCAATAACACCCGATTTAAAAGCACTAACTTTCCTGTCTCTTGAGGATGTAGTTACTCAACACCATCACTAACCCACTGCTTTCTAAAGCTCCATTGAAAACATCAGCAAAATGATCATAAGGACCGCTTCTCTTCCCCACGAAGAGTCGGCATGACTGAACTAAATGTGCCAGCTCTTCCGTTAGCTTCTATTTTCTCCAGATGTCTGTCTCCTTTTTACTTACTCTTTAATTGCAGACTTCCTTATTCCATCTTATTAAATGAAGCAAGGCTCTGTCTCCAAAAAACAAAATACTCTTCCATTTAACTCCTGCACAAAGCTACACAAGCAAAATTAGAACGTAAGGTCCTAGCTTGAAAAACACCAATCATGAAGCCAACTTGCCTTCTAAAAGCTCATGGAATCTAGCTATTTATCACCTTAGATGTCCACAAGGTAAGCTTCTGAGAGTAAGTTAGTCCAGGACACATAAGGCCAAATATTTGAGTAAGTCAAAAAGCAACCCTGAATAAGAACAAAACTTTTAAAAATGAAGCTATAAATAGGAAGGCTTTTTTTCTGAGAACTTATTCCAGAAAAACTAGACTAACTAGCACATCCATGGAGCGTATGAACAAGGCACAGAAGCATCTAAGCAAGGCTTGTCCTAATGTCCCGTAGGGTAAGATAAGGGAAGACAGTCAATCTGCTAGTTATAACCATTCCAATACTCCCCAAAGAAAAAGAAAAATCTACCCTTGTATAGCATGAAAGTACTACAGACTGATCAATGCCCCAACACAAAAAGCAGATAACAGTGTAAGACAGCGGAGAGGGACTATTCTCATGAACGAGAAAGAGAACTCCCCAGCTGGCACGCCTACTTCCCAGAGGTATGTTTTTTTCTCAATGCAACTACTCAGATTAATGGAAGTGGGTTTTTTGACTCTCCCGAAATTCAAATACCACTGCTTTTTGCATCTCCAAATCTGCTGCTATTGGTTCTATTATTATAATTTTGGTGGGATGACAGCTCACACAGATTAGAAACCAAAACAAGGACCACTGCCATCAAAAAAAAAAAAAAATAGCAACCACTGAAACAGTACAACAAAAAGAAAAGGAAAAAAGGGTAAGTGACAGTGCAGCAAATCACTCGATTTCTGCTGGAGCCATGAACGCACACATAAGGCCAAATATTTGAGTAAGTCAAAAAGCAACCCTGAATAAGAACAAAACTTTTAAAAATGAAGCTATAAATAGGAAGGCTTTTTTTCTGAGAACTTATTCCAGAAAACTAGTGAGAAAAACCTAAGTAAAAAAGAGAGGAAAGAAAACTAGACTGAAATAAAACTTTTCACATTAAAAGACTTTTTTTTTTTTTTTGGTGTCAACCACCCAAATATATAGCAGATTCTTTCAAAGACCTCATTAATTACTTAAAAGAAGTACACTTTCTGGAAAATCTGATGCCCAAGCATTTACTGCTCAAGCAGCAACTTAACTGGTGGTGGCCCTTTTCAATGCCATTCTCGCTGTTTTAACATTCAGTGTTCACAAGAGAGTTTTCTAGGCAACAGTATCAATTAAAACTAACACTTCCCTCCTGGTATCTTAATATGCTTTAATTCTGCTTTGTCGAACTACAATAGTGCTATAGTGTTTATGCTACAGAAACTGTTGTTAGGCTATTCCCAATATTTAAAAATTCCTAACCTACGTGTCAGAACTCAAAATGTAGAAGGAATATGAAAACATTTCCCCCTTAATTAAGATCTAGTTCATCTTAAAATAACTGAAAATATCTCTTTGTGGATATAATAGCAGAAAGTAAACTTCTTTTGAGGAGTGACTAGGAAGAACATGAGAAAACTTGCTTTTGCTACTACAACATCCTCCCTTTACAGCTGGCACAGGGTAATTAAATTATTTACAGTGGTTAGTACACAGGGTGGCATCTTGATGCATGGACAGTGTGGGCAATGTGACATCAGACCAGGATAACTAGTGTATTTATCTCTCTCACCATTTATTTGACAAGTTCATTCAAAACACCCTACCCTGCTATGTCAAGATACACAATGGTTTATTATTAACTACATTCATCTTACTGTGCTAGGCACTACAATATCATCAGAAAAACACACACAAGAACTAAATCCAGTTTCAACTGGGTGAAATCCAAGAACAAAAATGTTTTAGGAATTAGCAGTTTAGCTTTTTTCTTGTTGTGTTTCAACTAAAACCTCAATTATCAGCATGAATCTGATAACAAGGAGATTACAGAATTTTTGGCTCCCTAGTTGCTACTAAACATGAACTATACAAAAACAACCATCAACATCTTTAAAAATTAACACAAGTGAAAAGGGCAGTCTCCTGAGTGTGACTCGGGGGGAGTTAGGGCAGGAGAGAGAAGCCTGAGAACATGGATGGACACACAAGACAGCATTACAGTACCTGACAGCCTGTGAGAGCAAGAAGAGTAAGAGAGACCAGGGAAGAGAGCGCTCACGGTATGGAGGAGGAGCGGGACGCTTTTAGTGGCAGGCAAAGCCTCAGAGAGGTGGACACAGTTGCTGATAGACTGGCTTCGCTTAGCTTCCAGGAGAGATAAAGTAACATTACATCAGAGCACAGCGAGACCTTTCACCATTTCTAAGTTCTTATGGTGCTGCAATTACTTTAAACATTTAAAGGAAGCCATTTTAAGCATTAAAAGAAGTCAGTAAAATCAGAGTACTTAATCACAGTCTCTAAATACAGCCAACTTTCAGCCAAGCGCTGATGATGTCTTAGAATGGTCACTCCACACAAAGAACTTATTTCAGTTGGGAATGCTTCATGCATTACCCTTCCTTCTGCTGCTGTATATTAGAGTGTATCTAAATGATGTCTGGGTTGCTCGCTGAAGCACATCCCATTATTACATTTTTAGTACAGTAGTATCTGTTCCTAACAGTACACATACAAAGACCACAGTGAGAAATAGAAAATCTGATCCAAGACAAAACAATTTCTATTAAGCAATAAATAATTCAGAAATTGAATTACTGAGAGCTGACTGTATTTAAAAGCTAACCACTTAGTGAACTTAATGTCACAGAAGTTTGTGAATATATAAATCAGATATTTTATTAGATATCTACAAAAACTATCTTTTTATATTGTATTTCACATTTAATAAAGCCAAAGTTTCTCAACTTTCAATTTTCTCATACATTGTTGGTTAAATAAACATTTAATAAAAACAAAGAGAAAGAGAGGGTACTTCAAATTAATAAAATCGAATCTTTCCTTAAAATCAAAGTACAAAGGATTATTTGTTATATTATTATTTTATGTACCTCTGTTAAGTATATGTGAAACAAAATTATACACAATAGTGGCACACTTGCAAAAACCGAAACAAATTTTTTACTTTGTCCCTTCCCCTATTCTTTGCTACCAGCATCTCCAGCAATGAGATTATTATATAACTCGTGTGCGTGTAAGATAATATTTAAAGGGCAACAACCATGTAAATGTCAAAGTATAAAAGATTTGTTTATCTCAAGATATGGACAATATTTTACTTGAGCACTGTTTAAAGAGCTTTCCCTTTATAAATCAAATGATTGCACATTTTCCCAAAACGGATCACCATGCATTTTGAAAATGTAAAATACTGGCTGTTTTATGTGGCAATTACGACTGACTTTGATCGCTGTCAGGTTATAATCTGGATTTTCACCATCACTGACACCCAGGGTCAGAGTTATCTTTCCATGCCGGGCTGCTTCAGTTCCACTCTGATTCTCTGGTGTCACCACAGCTGCTTCAACTAACTGAAATCTGTGCGGTGAATCGTGAACATCTTAACCCGCTCTTAATGAGATGCAAGAAACAAAGCACTTTTGAGTGGCTATCCCACAATTACTGCTGTTACTAACTCTCCCTAAGAACAGAGAACTATTTCAGTGAACTTCCACACTCAGAGAAACTCCTCTATACACTCAAACTATAGGGAAAACACTCTGGGCTTTGTTAAAAAGCAGGAAAAGAAAACTAAATAAAATTACCCATGGATCATATTAAAGTCTTATTAAGCTGCAAGGAATACAAAAATCTTCAATGACTATTCATAGGTAACAACTGATTCACAACATTTAGCATTTTAAAAGACATAAAATAAAATAGGAAATGCATCTATATGCATGCATACATGTATATATATAAAGCATAAATATAATAGACTTGTATAATTGACAGTTTTCACTGTCTTTCAAAAATAAAACAGTTCTAGGCTTTTAAATTTTACTTCTATAAAAGTCAACCTTAGAGTTTTAAAGTACATATTCCACAAATATCTTTACAAAACTTTTGGAAAAGGTTTGTCCAATGTCACATGGCCCTTCAAACACCTGAGAACATTTTGAAACATAGCCTGCCTTTCCTGATTGTTTTCTAAAGCATGCTGGTGCTTTTACTGTACAGTTAGTTTAAAATACCTGGTGGAAATTAAGATTTATGGTATCATATGGAACATGCATGCATCTGCTGCTGACCAACACATATAAATAAAATGCAGTGTTTGGGGATTAGTGCTTATACTTGGAATTCAAGGGTGAGAAGGCAGGCATAAGCACAGCTTGGGAAGGACACTGCCTTTATCACATGCTTCTGATCTCTTTCACTGAAGGATTCCATGATGGCAGGGAAGGCTATAGAAGTTGAACTGAGACAGGAAGTCAGTGGGCATCCTCAGTGCTGAATGTTTTTTGAAACTGAGTTTCTTTTTAGGAGACAGAATGAAGGAAAAGAAATAGAATAGGTGGTGGAGATAATTAAAAAGACTTTTACCAATAAATGCTAAGGCATAAATAATGAGGATGTTACAGGCACTGTCAACAGGATGCTAAACAATCTATATCAGGCTTTTAACAAACAATAAACAAAATAAGTTAAACTCAACAAATATTTGTTTTATGGCCTGAGGAACCTATGTAAGCTTTTCTGAAGCTATTGACTTCCAACTCTAATTGTATGGTGCTGCTGATGAGAGAAACTGTAAGAAACTGAGATAAAGGTTGTTTCAATCCTACATCAGAGTACAAAGGGAAGAGAGAACCTTATTGCCTTTGTTCTGAATATCAGCTTCCCTTTTAAAGATTTGTCTCTTGCCATAGTAAAATGTAACAAAGCTGTCTGATCATCCTCAACCAAGTAACAGTACTAGTTCAAATAGACTGTAAAAGCAGCATCTATAGGCATAGGATGTTCAACGTTTTTAAAGAAGTAAAAAGCGAGAATGTCTCCGTTCATTCCTAAAACCAAGTGTCACCCTCCTTTCCTTTGCTGGAACCAGTTATCGCACACTCTACAAAGCACAGTGCCTAGCAATGGCATCAATGAGGCTAAAGGTGCATTTATCATGCTCCCTTTCACAGTAGAGACTTTAGAAATAAATAATAAAACCTGAGGCTTCAGAAGTAAGCAGAATAGAAAGTTTAAAAGGTATTGACAGATTTCATTTAATAAAAGATCTAACATTTAAATTCTGAGTAGAACTTTAAAATATTTATTCCTATAAATTTACTTAAATAGCAATCAATTTTGTTTAATGATATTTAAACAAATATTTACCAGTTGCTTTTTGGCGAACAATATTTCTGGCCTTCTCAACTCCTGGTGCTCCAGATGTGGTAGCACTTCTGAATCTCATTGGCTCTGTCATATCTGGATGGCTACGCCAGCTGAGAGAAAAGGATCTACCCACAGCGGCCCCTTTTTGGGAATCTAGAACACAACCTGATAAAGGGTAAGATGAGAAAAACAATCAAAAAGCTGAATTTAATGGCAATCATACAATTACATATTACCAGCAGTCAAGAAACGGCCTACGTACAACACTGCACCAGCAGATTCCCCTGCTGCAAATTAAGACCTGCTTCCTCGTGCTGCAGTTCAGGAAGATACATCAGTAACCTCAAAATATTTGCTACCAAAGTATTTTTAATTCCTAGCAGCTTCATGAAAATTGTATCTTCACAGTATTTACTTCCACATGCAAAAGTACGTATTAACCAATCTTTCCCATTGTAAGAACAGTCATGCAAGAGAGATCCAGAAGAGAATAAGGACATCTAGGCTAGTGTGTATTTTTTTTTTTTAAGATTCCTGTTTAGTTTCAACTGTGAAAAAAAAAAAATAACCTGTTGCTAAAGCAATGTTAGAAAATTACTGCACTACATAGACTAAATCTAAACTAGGATTAAGCCATTCTAGTGGAATGCTATGAGCATAAGCTATTTTGTTTCGGCTTCTAACTGCTTTTACTAACTGGGGCTTTGGCAAACCATTCTCAGACTTCAATGAACACATCACATATGGCTAACACATCACTAGAATTGATTCACATTTACCTATATCCACATCCTTTGTTCTCACTGACTCTGGACTTCATTATACTTTGGTAGTAAAACTAAAGAAGTGAGACCTGAAAAATCTACTTCTGTAACACTGTATTAACAAGCACGTGCCAATCTGCTGGATGAAACATGTAGCAGAGTCACACTCACTGCCCTGGCTGACAGCCAGTCAGTTCCTAGAAGCAGAGCAGCCTAAGTGGCCACAGCACAGAGTGAATCAAATGAAAACATCCAACCCAAGTTGCATAAAATCAGACTAAAAGTGACTATGTTAAGCTAGCAAGCCTTGGAGTGATTTGTCACATAACAAAAACCAACTGATATAGTCTACAAAAAGGTTATTATTACTAAAACATAATCTGCTGTAACCATGTGTAACTTGACAAAGCTTTGAAGGAAAGATGCCTTCTTCCAGGTCCCGGAACCAAAGGAAGTTACTTATCACCCAAGGAAACCCATTGTTTTTACCTCTGCATTCTATGATTCTGTTTGATATAACCCTGAGAACATCAAGGTCATATCCAAAGTCATCTCTGCATGTTTCCCTAGCAAGCCCATAAGGCTCCATAGAATGCATTCTGGCATTTAGCCATACCCGCAGCTCCTTCCCACTTTATCCTATTTCCTTTTCCATTTAATATGTACCATACGCGTCTGAATGAGCCAGCTCTAGTCTTCACAGTATAAGCTGGAGTAGACAAGTTAACTCAAGTACTACACTCCTTAGGAACTGTAATGATGACAAGGGGATACCAACTGCAATCTCCGACAGAAACTTCCACTGTCTTACAACTCAAAATTATTAAAAACAGCTTTACCTAGAAGCACAATAAAGCCAAAATGGGTCCCATCTCAAGCACTTTGAATTCCTCTACATTTTCCAGGGAGGCAGCAGAACAGATCTGAGTAGTACCTTGGGCCGGACTTGACTAGCTTTGACGTCAATCACTAGAAAGTCTTTGTATTTTGGGTTTTCTGTCTGTGACACAGAACTATTTAAAAGAGCTATCATAATGATGAAGTCCATGCGCAAAGCACTGGTCATTGCTACTCCTGTTATCAGTACTTCTCTCTCATTTTTCTTCTTCCACAGTCTCTTTAGATAGTCACCAGTTTCATTAAGGGAACAAAATAATAGGAATCATAAACTAATTACCAGCATTTAAAAAGACATGATGCAGCAGGGCGGTGGTGGCACACACCTTTAATCCCAGCACTCGGGAGGCAGAGGAAGGCGGATCTCTGTGAGTTCGAGGCTAGCCTAGTCAACAGAGCAAGTTCCAGGACAGGTTCCAAAGCTACACAGAGAAACCCTGTCTCGAAAAACCAAAGACACTACGCAACTAGTTCAACTCATTATGAAATACAATACATTAATAACTTGGGCGTATAAATAAACACCACTGCGGCTGCCCTGGAAAAGCATAAATACCTTTGCCACGCTGTTTCTTCTCCTTCTGTTCACTTAATTTATCTAGAGGTAGGTTTGTCATCTCAACTCCATACACAGTTCTTGCGAGCACTGCTGTCAAAGAGTCCATGATGTTGGACCACTCGGTGATGAGCTCCTCCCACTCTGTGAGGGACGACAGCACACCTAGAAAGTCATCCCAAAGCTCCCGAGAAATGTACACACAGAGGTTTGCTCGGATCCAAGCCACGATAAGTGTCTGAAACCAAACAGATATGATTTTTAACAACAACAAAAAAATATCCTTTTCATTGTTTTTCTTACTTTTGACCAAAAGTAACGAGGATCTGAATTATGTTAGATGAGTTATCTGAGGAAATATTATTCTAAAGTGCATGGCTACTGCTGATGCTAATGTTGGTAAGAACATAAAACCCTTTGTCCAGTGACTACTCAACTTCTGAAGGTGGCTCTTTGCCATCACCAGAGAGGCTACGGCAGACATCTTCCTCTATGTGTGCTCTTCTAAACTCGAGTACTACATGACTTTGAGCAGCTGGGCTTGACACAGAACCAAAGACAACTCATTAAATGAGACTCCCTTCGACCTCAGCCCCAATACTTTCAGTCCAACAGCATTTAACCAGTGTCACCTCCATCTGCGCTGTCTTCCCACTCTGGGTTCCTTCTCAGAATCCTGTGCTTCTATTAAGCCAAACTATCCTGAGCTACATGCTGTATTTCTCCTCACTTTAAAAAGCAACACACTCTCTTTGAAGTAGATGTCCCCTCTGCTTACAGCCATTCTCCTTCCTCTATTGAAGTCTAACTTTCCTGCTTCCTCATCTCCCAGTCAGGTGGTTTTGAATTTTTCTTTCTGACAGCTCTTCACTTTCCACCTAGGTTCTGGTTATCCATTTCTACGGCTCCACTCCCTTCTAACTGTTGTGTACTCTTTTGTCTTTATGTCCAACACAGATCCCTTGGTTGGCTTCCTGATTATCCACCTGCTATATTCAGGGCAGTCCAAAGGCACAAGTAGCACATCATCATGAAAAGAAGTCAATCACTGATTACTAATTTTGATCTAAAATTGGATCAATTTTATTATTAGATCAATATTTTCTATTATATGAAGATTATTAATTTACTGTTTTCTGGTAATAATAGTTTTGAACTTTTGAAGACATGATTTTAAAAATGTATAGACAGAAACTGGCATTTTAGCCTTAACAAAAATGCTCAATTAAATATTAGGGTAATAAAACTGACCCAGTATTAGATCACTAGATATAATTTTAGTAGAGTAAGAGGAGAGGGTAGAGGCTGTAGAAGTCACTAGAAATCACCCCCCATTATGCTGCAGTTCTGTTGGCATGAACAAAACCAGATGGCTGTCTTGGTGTAGAAAGATGTCAAGACTGGAAATCACTTCACTAAGCTCTAAGAAATAAAGGGGTGATGTGGTGTGGCACTTGGCTTTAGTTCCAGCAGAGGCTGGCTGTAAGGGCAAGGCCAGCTTGGTCTACATAGTGAGTTCTAGGCCAGGTGAGACCTTCTCTCAAATAACAAAAAGAAAAGAGAGAGAGAAAGGGATGGAGGTGGGAAGGAGGGAAAGAAGAAGGAAGGCAGAGGGTGACTTCTCGCAGTTTGGAGAATCTGTCATAGCCAATGTCACAAACACGTATACGGACCTATAAATCATCAACAAAATTCACAATTGGACATGGGGCAAAATCCTCGAAGCTAGTTGGGTGGGGGGGGGATAGAGGAACATAGAAGCAGGACAGCCTTTCAATCAATTACCTTTTCCAAAAGGAAGTGAGAGTGATGGTCTCAGCACTAGGTTGTGCTACTAACTTGGTTTGAGCCCTGCAGAGAGTCAGCTGGCCTTTCCAGAGTTACACTTCTCATCAAGGTCAAGGTCCCTCAGCACTGACACTCAGTGTTTAATTAGATAAAGCTCAGCCCAAGAACCACAGGAACACACCTCGCCTCAGTGACAGCATTGATAACCAACCACCTCCTCTCTCCCTATAGCCCCCACTCTCAAGAAGGACACTGAACACTGTCAAGTACTGGATCCTATTATAGACAGAAGCAATGTTTCCTCATCACCTTCAGAACTTACATCACATGGTCTAACTAGGATTGAGAACGAGCTATAACATCATGGAGGCAATCAACATTATTTCGTAAAGTTTTTTAAATGAGATAAATTCAACCATCATTAGAAGAAATTATGTTAACCCAAATTATCTATATAACAGAGGAAAAAGAACACTACCAGGAACAGTAGAAAAAAGGATAATGGTGACTTAAAAATTCCTTACCTCTACTAGTTCTTTACTATAAAAAACAAAAACACAAGTATCTATCCATTTTCATCTGTACAACAACTGAATTAGTGTATCTTCACTATAATGTGTCACTTAGGGGGACAACCATTTCCCTCCTCATATCTCACCAAAGGACACTGGAAGTCCAACCAATGATTACAAATCTATAGCACTTCCCATGTTGTCCCCTCTTGACTGCAGAGCAGGCAGGGACACAGAAGATGAGGTGGTACTCAAGGCCACCAAGCCAGCAATGCCAGGACCAGAGTCACAATCGGGATCGGTCAAGCTCTACGAAGTTCAGCCTTCCTCTACTCTTCCATGGTCAATTCTAAATCTAAGCATCCTTTTTTCTGTACTCATTTCCAAAATGTATTAGAATCATAAGCAATCAAGGGCCAAAAAATGGTACAAGAAAGATCTGATGAGAACACCCCACTAAGGGAATTCTCTCCTGACCCATCCCATCCCAACCCAAACAAACAAATACAAGCAACAATTACAGAATAGATTCATTCTTAATCCTGCAACAAATTCACTTTCTAATTTCAACACACATAACAGGTACAAGACCAGACAACTGGTGAAAATCAGGCTTGACACTGGCTTTAGCTCATGCCTACTTGACAACCAAGCACCAGGACTGGGAGCTCAGGAGCTGACAGTGAGATGCTGCGCAGATAGAGCATAGTGCAGAGTGTCTGTATATCCATGCAGGCAGCAAAATAGTAGCATCAACAAACAGGTTGGATTACTACAAACAAAAACAAAACCCATATAGTCAGAGTATAATAACACAAGCATATAATCCCTAGCACTTGGACGACTGAAGCAATAGAATTAAAAGTCTGGGCCAACCAAGGCTCATAGTGAGCCCTGAACTTAAAAAAAAAATTCAAATAAAAATGTATGTATTCTCCCATCACATATACCCATGAGCTGGGCAAGTCAGTCAAAGGAAGAGAGAACACCAGTGAGGCAAGTGAGCATGCCAATTCCTTCTGCAGCCTCTACACACACTACCTATACTATATAAGTACTCTTAATATGTATCATCCAAAAGCCATGAATGGAGAAGAGAATGTTTCCTTTCTCAGCCGTCATTTCAGCTCACGATGCTCCCACCTATCAGATTACTCAAGGTCAGGCCTAATATAGAAGAATGTCATACATTTCCATAGTTTTGCACACTGTTCTTTTCTAGAAATGTTAATGAACTTTATGAACCCTGTAAAAAGCTGTATAGCCTGAGGCTAATTCCCTGGGCAACCCATCAGCTGGCAGCCTATGTATACTCTTGACCCTGCTCCCACTGGGGCAGAAAGTACTGGTACTTCTTCGGGTCTGAGCTCATACTGAGAGTCATCCAACCCTCCCAGATCCTGAGGTGCTCCTCCCTCTGCACCAATACATCCTGACCTCTGTCACTAGAACATGGCACTGGCAAGCCAACACTTAAGAATCACCTGCTCAAACCTCACCCTCCAAACACAGCGCCTCTCCAGAGAGTTCTCCTTTCTCCTCCCTTCCATATCAAGAGCTCTTAGAAGCCTTATCCACCATTGCTACCTCTACTTCCTGATTCAAATAGACTTCAATTCTTTGGACATTCTCTGAACATTTTCAACCTCCCACATCTTATCAGAACCAAAGGTCACCTGGCTCTGCTTACTTCCCTGGGCATCTAGAAAAATCTACTTTAGCTTTGCCCTCAGCAAACTGGGCCTCCCTGTTCAGCATCTCTGGCTCGCTCTCTTCTATCAAGCACAGAGAAGCCTTCATCCTCCTATGCAAATGTTCTCTCTCACAGTCACTTCATCCAGTCTGAGGCTTTACATACAGTTACTCGACATAAGGATGGCCTCAAATTTACATGCTGTTTCCATATTTCTATTTATCCTATAACTGTCAATCTAGCTTTCTCCCCAACTAGGATGTTCAACTCCTGTCACTCTCAAGAAAACCAAGAGGTAGAAAGCGAAGCCTAAAAAGCCCAATGTTAACTGTGAAAAACAGAACACAACATTTAGAACAAAGTTAAGAAGGAAATTTTCTAAAAATGCAAAGTTAATTTGATATAACATGTAAAATCTCAATAATTAAAACTAATTTGCCAAGTCTGCTCCAATTCTGCATTTCCAGTGTTTAATAAAAAAGACTTACCCTGAAAAGCAACCCTGCCAAACTCTGGGCAAACAAGTCCTTTACATGCTTATCCTTTGGCTTCTGCATGACAGCTTCTGTTATCCTGAGAAGGATTTGCAACATCTGCTCCCTGGGCCACCCAAAATAAAAGCTCATATTAGTAATCACATCTCCAAAGCACTTTATAGGTATGAGATCTCTGCAGTCAGCAACACTGATAATCACGTATTATCTCAAAGTATTAAAAGTCTAGGTGTCAGTTAGACAATAAGATCATATTTTATCTGCATAAACTATTTTATGTTACCACATTTCTACAAACATGCTTTCTACATCCATGCCAATTGGCAGAATGGCATCTTCCAGACATCTCCCAGCCTGATTTTTCTCTTTGCAGGAAGGAGGACAAGATAGTTTTCCCCAGTTGGAGCAGCACACCAGGGTACTCACCAAGGGAATAGCTGTACCAGACAGAACTTATTCAGGACTCTGACTTTCTCCATCATTTTGTTACTTAACCTGTAGAGTCCTCCTTCTGCCTTTGTAATAAAAACAAAACTGACCCTGGTCTTTCCTATGAGGACACAGGCAGTCAATAACACTGCGTGACTGTGGTTCCTGGAGAAGGCAGGAGTTTGGAAAGGTCAGGACTGAACACTGGTGGGCAGTGTATTTGTGCCTGGTAGACCTTGCCTAAACCACAGAGCACACGTGGGACAGCTGTGGTCACCATAGCTCGGTCACCATTTTCAGTCTTACAGAAGGGGACTTTACATAATAGGCTTAAAGAATCAACATCAAACTGCTAATTATGACCATTGGTGTTTAAAAAACAACAGAAGTTCATTTTTTCTTTCTTACATAGCCAAGTTATGTTTCTCATACCCATGACTATATAAGGATGGAAAATAGATTATCTTCTGAACAGAGAAGAAGTTCATGCATTCTCTAAGGAAATCAGTCTGGTTCTTATAAGGTTTTGAGCCCTAACCATTTATTCACTTGCACTACTTACTTCTTGTTCTTCCTACTCTCTAGTGAAAAAAGGAAGATTATGACAGAGCAGTCTGGTTCAGGTCAGACAAAGGGATCTGTGGTTTCTTTTCTCCTTTGTCTACGCGGTGGATTGATAATGCAGAATCTCAGTAACCTTCTCGTGGTATAATGACCTCTGGGAATTTACTATCTGCTCGTTTGGTATCTGACTCCATTGGGCTTTTAGTCCCGGGTTTACTAAAGTGTTAACATTATTCTCCCAGCACTATGCCATCTGTTTTGCACTGTTTACGGATACTGAAATATGAAGTGGATGATATTTTGTTTGTGCTCTAACAAATAAACCTTGCCTGAAGATCAGAGGGTAGAGTTAGCCACTAGTTAACCATAGAGGTCTGGAGGTCTGTACAGACAAACAGAAAGTGATATGGCTGGGCAGAGAGAACAATATCAGGCAGAAGACAGGAGCTCAGCCCCTTTTTGGCTGAGGAGTTAATAAGGCAAGAGTTGGCTTGCTCCTTTCTCTCTGATCTTTCAGCATTTGCTCTGATATCTGGCTCTGGATTTTTATTAATAAGCCCAATTGGAACTCGTGCAGCAATGGAGGAGGAAGACAAATGCACCGTCTTGATCTAGAGACACATGTGCACAGCACAGGACAGCAAGTCTAAAGAGAAGAGAGAAAAGAAATGACAGAGCTGGAGATGGCCTGCCATTCACAGTCAGGATACCCAGGCCCCTGTCACAGTGGGGCATGTTATTTAGTGCACCACTGTGTGTTCATAATAGATGCTCAGGAGTTAATTAATAAATGGAAACAAAAGAAACAGAGAGACAGGGAAGGAAAGAGGAGAAAAGAAAGGGGAGGAGGATAAAGAGGGGGAAGGAAGCAAAAGAAAGCATCGGTCATTTGGAACTTAAATATTCAGAAAGTCTGTCTGGGAAGCGGACCATGCCCCTTTCTATTCTCTACAATGTTTAGTTCCTACTTTTACTTATTTCTACAAATGTCTGTTTATCCATGTATCTGGAAACCTCTAAATTACTAAAGGTAAAAACATTTGCTTTATTTGACTTCCTAAATTTTCATCAGAATAAAATGACTATAAAAACTATAATGCTTGCTGTACGATGTATACAGAATTCATCACTTTCTAAGAAAAGAAACAGAGAAATGCTAATCACACAGCTGTGGTACAGGGAGCAGCATCAGCTGAGAGCATTTCCCACAGAGTTGTTTGGACCACTATGATACGGCTGGGTTTACATCACACTGAGCATGGGTGTAATGTTTCCAAACTTAACAGCACTTGACTTGGTAAGAATACTAATTTAAAGACCTTGTTATTTATACTTTCAAATCTTCATTTTGATATTTGTGAACTTTTTATAAGGCAGAATTCCTCTGGGTCCACCCTTCCCTCCTCTTGGTGGCCTATGGTCTCTAATAGCTCATGCCTGCCTTGTTTTTAGGGTTTTCCACCTACTGTGGACAGACAACAGTACTGGCTCTAGGGCATCTATAAAACAGGTGTGGTCCTAGAAAAGTTTCTACAGCAGAAAGGATTTCCCTGCCACAGAACCGCAGTAGCCCCAAAGCTCTAAATGTGAGGTATAAGGGCATCTGTAGTAGTTTTACAGGTGGCTAAGTAATATGAGCATACTAGGCAGACCCAAGAGGCATTTCTAAAACAGGCTACATGTGAAGACAATGGGACGAAGACATAGCTCAGGCCTTGCTGGTCTATCACTGAGAACACTGAGGGTGATGTGGAGTTATCCACTATGGAAGACAGGCATGGAAAACATCTAACACATTTTACCTTTAAGAACACAATTAAGAGAAAAACAGCAAAAGAAAAAAAGGGAAGGAAAAAAAAACAGTGAAGACATACTTTTTGACTGTACTTTTCTGTCACTCTGATAATGTATTAGTTAAAAGAACTGTTTCGACAAAGTGAATTTAAAATACCAAGTTGAAGGAATAAAACTCAAGTTTATAGCACTTCGGGACAACAAAAACCTGAGCTTATAAAGAATCATATTACAAAGCACACACCATTTATCATAAAACTGTCTGACAACAGTTTAAAATGGCAAAATCCACTACTAAGTAGTATAACACTAACTCCTGTTCAAGAGCATTTTTACAAACAGTAATGAAAATAAATGAATTATCCACGTGCTGGGTAGTTAGTTCCCTTTGCGACAATCCATAAAAGCTGCCAAGGGGCGGCTGTTTATCTTATTGTCAGGTTTGTAAAGACATTTGATAAATGGAAACCTTAACACTTTGATTATACCATAAAGAAAAGGTAGCTGTTTGATGTTAATCTGAGATAAACTTACCATGTCTTTTGATTCATTGTAAGTTCCATTATCATGCGCCGAAAAATAATCAGCACAGCTTTGCAAGCATCCACTTGTTCTCTCAGGAGCGTGGGGACCTCAGCACATGGCTCCAGCAAAAAGACATTCGCAGCATTTGTAAGAAAGACCTTAAGGCCAACAATTTTACATTAAAAAATACAACTAATCATATGACCAATGAATGCCTTTGAGTTATTTTCACAGACTCTTCCAAGACAGCAAGTGACACCAATACATGATCCAGGTATTGTAGCTCACCCCTTAGAATTGCCTAGGTAGACACCTAAAAGGCCTTTCTCTACTATTCCATATAAACATTGTTACTTTAGTCATGAGTCATACAATATTTGAACTTGTTTTATCTTTCAACAGTAACAATAAAACAACAACAACAATTAGAAAAAAAAACAGGACCATTGTGTCAGGGTGAGAAGGTCTGGAATGGACAGAAGGTCAAAGAGGCCGGTGGGTAGAAAACAGCGCTATAATTGTTTTTCTAAGGTGAATTTAAGACATCAAGTTGGAGGAATAAGAATCAATTTATAGTAAACCAAGTGGGTTTACTGACAGAAGTTCCTGGCACGGTATATGAAACCTGCTTCCTGATGGAATATTTCAAGTGTCCACAAGAGGCATAACGATTGAGCAGAGAGCAGCACTGTGCTTGGAAGCAGACAATGACACATGGTTGATGTTACATCTTCTAGGATCAGGACTTTTCTTTTTTTCTTTCTTCCTTTCCTCTTCTTCTTCCTCTTCCTCTTCCTCCTCCTTCTCCTCCTCTTCTTCTTCTTTTTCTTCTTCTTTTTTGGCAGTGCATGTGGTATGTGTCTGTATGTTTGTGTTCCTGTGGGAGTGGGAGCTGAACATATGTGCATGTGGAGATCCGAAACAGAAAACTGACATCAGGTGTCTTCTTCACTGCCTCTCCATCTTCTATAATGAAGCAGGGTCTCTCCCTGAACCCAGTTCAGTTTCTGCTTAGCTGGCTAGCTAACTTGTTTCAGGGATTTCTTGTCTCTGCTTCCCTAGCAGTAGAATTATAGATGGGCTGCGAATCCCATCTGGCTTCTCGAAACTTCAGTCCTCACACAGTATAGCAAATGTTTTACCATTTGCTACAGGGCTTTTTTAAATAGCAGAAATCTATTATGCAGCAAGAAACAATAGTCTCAGCAAATTCATAAGATAAAAGAATATTACAAAGGAACAATAAGAGAGTCAGATGACTATTCTATGCTCAGCCCCAGATCTTTGGGATCTAGATTCTCTGTTCTGTCTCAGCAGGGCTGACTCCAGTTCTCAGACAGTAAATTACTGCTTTCTACACTGAAGGAACATGTCAGCATTCATAAGATGACACCAGTGGCCCATCAATTTCAGATATTCATTGTTGTCAACTTGGTGTTAAAAATGGATAGGGTTAGAGGAATGACCTAGTGTTTAAGAACACTGACTGCTCTTTCAGAGGATCTGGGTTTGATTCTCAGCACCCATACAGTGGCTCACAACCATCTGCAACTCCAGTTCCAAGGAATCCAATGTTCTTTTCTGGCCTCAGCACCAGGTATGCATGTGGTACAAAGACATATATTTCAGCAAAAGGTACACATAAAACCGATCATATGGATTCTGTCTATCTATATGCATAATCCTTTGTAAGTCTCCTTTAGTAAAATAGTATAAGCGATGAGGTGATGGGAACAAACCCAGCTTTTCTGGCTTCTTAGTGGAGGAAATCCCAAATAAAACACATAGGTTGACCAGACAGGTTCTAACCAACACACATAAAAAACTGATGACAGCCTTTAAGATTTAACATTTGTAAGATAAAAAAAGTTCCATGTCCCAATTTTATAGGAAAAAGAATCACTAATCACTACCAGATACAAACACAATGTCAATCTAAATAAGGCTTTGAATTAGAAAAAAGAAAACAAAGAATTCTCTGATTAATAAACTAAAGCAGTTTTAGTGACAATGTTTTATATGAGTAAGTCACAAATAACATACTATAATACAAAGCCTTTTAATTTCATGTACTGCCTTCAAGAATTTCAAAATTCTACCCATTCCTAATGAAAAATCTTCATATACTACACTTTTACTTTTAATAATAGCCTCAAGAAGCTAACACATGAATACTTGTCACTGTATTGGCACCAGTTAAGGTAACACCAAACAATCGATGTATACACCCAAACTGTACTCAGCAGTAGAAGAACACTCTCATCAGACCTCCATCAAGCCCCTTTCCCCAGGAGCAACACTCAAGAGACAAGTTGCTGAATACAATAAGAACAAAAACAGTGTAAATCCTCACTAAGCAACTCTTCAAGCTGTAGAGCTACAGGATGACTGGAGCCCACATGGAGAGAGCTACAGGGACAAAGGGCAAGGACCCCTCTGAGTGTCTGTGTCAAGGTCACAGGCTATAAGGATGAGTGAGCTACAGCTATGTTTTCTGTAGCTACAAGAGTAAAATCATCTTTACTCTTTTTTTTAAGATTTATTTTTATTTATGTTTCTCTTGCTTTCTCTGTGTGTACGTGTGTTTGCATGGGTGTGTGTGTGTGTGTGTGTGTGTGTGTGTGTGTGTGTGTGCATATATACACACACGCCCACACAGGGAATAAGGTCTTACAAATTAAAATCCAAATAACTATTCAGATGTCCTCGGAAGACACTTTAGGGTATAAATCATATATACTTCACATTCACTATAAAATAATCATTCTCAAAAAACCTGCAACCAATTCTTACATTCTCTTTTTGACTAGAAAAAAAAAAAAACTTTTCATTTGTAGATGGGGAAAAAAAACTTAGAACATAATGGTCCTCTATTGCCTGATACTCAAAATACCAGTGCACTTCATATGACATTACTCTAATTAAACAAAATGTTCAAATTGTCTTCTCCACCAGGGCTGTCTTTGTGCCCCTATGGCGGCGTACCTGCAGCATAGCCTGGGCCCCAGCCTTCACATTTGTGTTGTCCTCCTCTGTCACACATCCTCTGCTCATGGCACTTGTGAAGGAATATGTACGTCCCCAGCTGGATGACCGTTTATGGCCAGAACTTTCAGATGAGGCCTTCAGAAGATAATAAAGCATTAGCCAAGTATAGTGAAACCTAAGTTTACATACTTGGTCCTTTAAACTCTGCTTAGAACTCAACCTCTACCACCCAAGGTGGCCTCAGCCCTTACTGTTTGCTGAGAGAGCCAAGTTTGCCTGATCCTGGGACACAGAAACTGGGTTTTTTTTTTTCACATACAAATTCTACCAGTTCACTGTTGATCTAACCTCATAACTTGTTTCTAAAATGATTTCCCCAATACTGAAACATCAAAACAACAGAATCAATTCAGATATTTAAATTTTTTAAGTCTGTAGCTAAGAATTTTAAATATTGTAAGTTAATTGTATCAGGAAGACAAATGTAATTTGTTTCTTTTGTGTTGGAGGGTGTTCTATACCGTCATTTTAGATTTACTCAGGCCTGAGCCTTGAAGGGGACAGTGCCTCCTGCTGGAAGGCAACACTGCTGATGCACCAGAAGTACTTGCTCTTTACTCGGTTAATCTCTCCGAACATTGGATACAGATTTCTTCTGGACAGAGAACTGCCAAAGAAAAGTCTGGCAAAACATTCTATGTTTAATTTTTCCAACAACTACTTATTTAAATAAGTCAAGAAGATAACAGCTTTTCAGTCTCACAGACAGAATTGCAAATTATGAGAAAACATCTGTCTTGCAACAGTGACTAAGAAAGTGGCCATGTTCCTGTGGCCCTAAGCTAAGGGTGAAAGAGACAACTGCCTATCAAAGATGCAGCATGAACGACACTTCTAAGGCAGGTCCTCACAGAACCAACAGCCCGAGAATGTCTTGTTCCCACCTGTCTTCATGGGCAGAGTAGGACCCTTGAATGAGCAGGTCTACTTTGCATACAGGTATGTACCCTCAACTCAGAGACTGAGTGATAATGTTACCTCCTTGGAGTCAGTCTCTGAGAGTCCTAATTTGTCAGCATCTTCCTGGGCAACATCCTTTTTATCTGGTTCCTCCATGAACACCGGTTTGTTCTGGAGAATCCACTTCCTGTATACTTGAACTACTTTTCTTGTTACAGATATCTCACAGGAAGGCAACAAAAATGCCTGAAAAAACAAAAAAAAAAACCAAAACACTCTTTAATGCCACACTCTCAGATCATCATAAAGCCACAGAAATTTCCATTACCAACTTCAGAAACATTTAACTTGTACAGAGACCACATACACACCTTTCTACATACCACTCATCTGGAAGAAAAAGACATTGTTATAGTTGGAACAGAAAAATGATGATGTTTCATAGATTCCTCTATATTCCGGGTAGCTTTAAAATACCTATGCAGGTATTTTAACTGTCTATATAAAATAATTATAACTAAACTTGTAATTTTCCTTTAAAAAAAATCAGAAATGGTTTGCAAAGCCAGAAAGAGACTATGGCAGGCATGGGAGCTGACTTCATTACCTGCTCCAGGCTCTGCACTCAGGTGTAGAGTAAAAATGGCCATGGTGGGGTTAGTTAACACCACAGAAGTTGGAGACGGCTACAAATATGGGTTCTTCTTGCTTGTTTTGCCTCTTTCTTCTTCTCTTGCTTCTTTTTCATCCCACTTAACGTTCCTTCTTCCCACATTTCCCCTCTACTTCCTTCCCAGACAGATTTCTGCATTATCAGAACAAGTACTCCTGCATATGCTAACCAGACCGGCCACCTGTAATACTGTGGACATTTGTAGGAACTTAAAAATACTTTCTGTGTGCAAGCACAAACCAGAAGCCAATGCTGGATACCTTCCTTGACTGTTTCAGTCTCTTATTTTATCAGACAGGATCCTTCACTGAACATGGAACTTAGCTACACTAGCTGACCAAGAAGCTACAGATTACAGATACATTCAATTTTGTAATCTTTTGATAACACGGATGCCTGTGCTCTGGAATTTGTACCACATTGTATTACAACGGATGCAGGGGATCTGAGCATTATACTAACTGAACCATCTCTCAGTCAAGGAATTTTTTAATGTTAAGGAATTAATATTAAGGAATCTCCTTACATATTTATAATTTAATGCAAGAAGACAGAAAAAATGACTTTGAAGAAGAAATGCATTTGTCTTTTGCATCTCAGATTTAGGGTCTATTTCTGCAATGCAAGGTAGGCAGGAAGGGCTGCCCCCCACCCATATTCAAATGACTGTTTGAATGACACAGACAAGGACAAATGAGCTACAGTAATTCCCACATATTTTTAAAATACCACCCCTAAGTTTCACAACAAAGGACCCAATGACAGGCAGATGTCGCTTCAGCATTGGTGCATAAGATAGAGAAATATCCTGAGGTGTCAGCCAGATCACATCAAATTCCAGAGCACAGGCATCCGTGTTATCAAAAGATTACAAAATTGAATAAATCAATATTCTGCCATGTAACTCAATAAACACAGAAATTATGACAAAGTACATGTTTCTTTCTTCCTTAATTTTATTGCAAAAATATCACATGAAAAATTTTTTTCACTATGAATAGCCATATCCCTATTCCTCTGATGTTATTAGCAGTAACAATATTTGCTCTATTACATATTTATCTGCCAACCCACCCCTCTATTCTTCCTTCAATCCACTCTATTTCTTATGCATTTTATTGGTCCATTAGATCTATAAACACTTTAGCCCCCAGTCTCTGACTGAAGTCTGGCATTATTTTTACTGTAAATTATTTAAGAAAAACTTTACAAAGAAGGAAATACAGGGGCCATTAAATCAGTTCTGACAAAAAGTAGACAACTCAGTAATCCAAACTCAAAATAAAGGAATAGCATACTATCCTCCTCACAGAGAGCAAGAAACAGTTCTTGTATAGGGGAAAATAAAGTGATATATATATATCACAAAAATATTTCTACAAACTTCTAAGACAATATAATAAATAACATACTACTAAATATCATGGAAAATATGCTAAGTCAATTTGAATAAAATCATAATTGAAAAAAACCAGACAAGATACAAATGAACAAAAAATCTATATATCAGGAATATCAGAACCTGAAGTAAGTGAAGTCTGAATACAAAACAATCCAAATTCAAAGCTATGTGCATATAGGCTGGGCAAAAGGGACCCAGCTGAAGTGAAAACTGGGAGAAATATGAGGGAAATCTCTAGCATGCAGTAAATAGTAAGCAGAGGCAAAGAGGCAATGCAATAACAAGGTCACCCTATGCAGAGCTAGATGGAGTCACAAAATATGGACCAGAGCAGTATGCAAGAGTGGCTGAGCTGAGAGAACAAATCCACACAATCACGAGTCACAAAAGCAAGCAGACTAGATACAAGAATTTTACAGTATAACCGCTGAAGACCAAAGACAATTGAACTAGAAAACATTAAAAGTAGTCAAGAGGTAAAAAGAAAAAGAAAAAAAAAAGGACATATTTCTTTCAAAGCAACAAACCACATGGCCCGCTGTGCCTGTTAAACAGAAACCATGAAACAAGGGCTGATGTTCCTCAAAGTGCAGAGAGCATATGGCTACCAGGATAGACATAATAGAGCACCAGAAAGAACATTCTTCAAAAGCGACATTTTCAGATAAGAAAATGTGTTGCCAATAGAGGAAAATACTAAAAATTGTCCTTCAGACCTAAAGGGAAATTATCCTAGGTCAGAAAATTGGCAAGGAACAAAATATCATAAGAAGGGCATTTGTAGAATTCTAAATGAATATGATATATGTATGTATGTATGTATGTATGTATGTGTATATATAATGTAGCATATAATATAGCAGTTCTGAAAAGTATGGTATACATATATACATTTTATTTGTTTGTTTGATTTGGTTTTTCAGGGCAAGGTGTCTCTGTGTAACTGTCCTGGTTGTCCTGGAATTCACTTTATAGATTAGGCTGGGCTCGAACTCACTGAGATCTGCCTACCTCTGCCTCCCAAGTGCTGAGATTAAAGGAGTGTGTCACTGGCAAAACACATTCATTTCGTAATGTGGAATTCATTATGGAGGATATGAGGTGGAGGGAGAAAAGGGAAGTGAGGAAATGCTGCAATTATATTTTAATTTTAAATAAATTTTAAAACTGGAAGCTTCTCAACAATAACTATTTAACCCACAGGAAGGCATAGTAACTAAATGTATACTAATGCTACAGAGGGGAAACTCTATCTTGATAGTCTAGCTTCATAGTTTTCAGATGGTTTTAATCCATCTTAAAAATCCCTGAGCTCCCTTTATCCCAATCATCCTGTTTCCCTAAGTTCCCCCATCATCCCCTTCTCACTTTTCTCTCCCCGTCTCCCCTAACCCCCATCCCACCCCACCCCCAAGATCCCAATTTTCTCCCCGGCAATTTTGTCTACTTCCCATAGCCAAGAGGATAACTATATGTTTTTCCTTGGGTTCACTTTCTTATTTAGCTTCTTTAGGTTCAGCAATTGTAGACCCCGTGACCCTTATTTATGGCTAGAAACCAATTATGAGTGAGTACATCCCATGTTCATCTTTTTGGGTCTGGGTTACCTCACTCAGGATAGTGTTTTCTATTTCCATCCATTTGCATGCAAAATTCGAGAAGTCATTGTTTTTACCGCAGCATAGTACTCTAATGTGTATATATTCCACACTTTTTTCATCCATTCTTCCATTGAAGGGCATCTAGGTTGTTTCCAGGTTCTGGCTATTACAAATAATACTGCTATGAACATAGTTGAACAAATGCTTTTGTCATATGATAGGGCATCTCTTGGGTATATTCCCAAGAGTGGTATTGCTGGGTCCGGGGTAGGTTGATCCCGAATTTCCTGAGAAACCAAAACACTGATTTCCAAAGTGGTTGTACAAGATTGCATTCCCACCAACAATGGATGATGGTACCCCTTCCTCCACAGCCTCTCCAGCAAAGGCTATCATTAGGAGAGCAGGGAAGCACAATTCTTAGTTAAGGGAGTCACCTTAGGGTTGGCAAAGAGACTTGAACCTAGAGTGGCTCCCAGGAGCCCAAGGCAATGGCCCCAGTTAGTTCCTTGGGCAGCTGAGGATAGGGAACCTGAAATGACCCTGTCCTATAGCAATACTGACGAATATCTTGCATATCACCATAGAACCTTCATCTGGTGATGGATGGAGATAGAGACAGAGACCCACACTGGAGCACTGGACTGAGCTCCCAAGGTCCCAATGAGGAGTAAAAGGAGGGAGAAGATGAGCAAGGAAGTCAAGACCATGAGGGGTGCACCCACCCACTGAGACAGTGGGGCTGATCTACTGGGAGTTCACCAAGGCCAGCAGGACTGTGACTGAAAAAGCATGGGATAAAACTGGACTCTCTGAGCATGGCGAACAATGAGGGCTGATGAAAAGCCAAGGACAATGGCTCGGGGTTTTGATCCTACTACATGTTCTGGCTTTGTGGGAGCCTAGCCAGTTTGGATGTTCACCTTCCTAGACATGGACGAAGGCGGGAGGACCTTGGACTTACCACAGGGCAGGGAACCCTGACTGCTCTTTGGACTGGAGAGGGAGGGAGAGAGGAGTGGGGAGAGGGGGAGAAGGGTGGGAGGAGGGGGAGGGAAATGGGAGGCTGGGGGGAGGCGGAAACTTTTTTTCTTTTTTTTTTTCCTTTTCTCAATTAAAAAAAAAAATCCCTGAGCTCGCTGTCACACAGCTGAGCAGTCTACTGCAGGTCTCCCAGCAGCTTTGCTACAAAGGACACCTCTGGGTTAAATTCTTTCTTTTGTGAGAAGCTTCATCTCACTACCTTACTCAGGAAAGTTGCTCTTTTAGCTATCTTCCCCTGTTCTGCATAGACAGTTGCCTTTGGCTATCCTGTGATGAAAGATTCCTTCCACACACTTTTGTAACTGCAGAGTTAGCTATTCCTAGGAAAAGACCTTAAAATGGCATGGAACATAAAGCTATTTAATCAGCAACTTTTCTTTAGGTTTACAGAACAAACACAGAACCTCTGCTGACTTATGGATACCAACAGTCTGTGCATCAGAAAAGCAAACTACAGAAAATTCATACTTACTGCCATTTCTGCAAATTTCAAAGGTCTGTCCACTCTATGTCCCTGTCCCAAATCAATCCCTATAAAGCTTTGTACCTGTAACTCCTCACAAAATGTTTCTATTTTTTTTAAATACCCAAGAGACCCCATCAACCAGCTTTCCAACTTGTTGTCAACAAAGCTCTTCTTTTCCCCATCACCTTCTCTCTGAAATGGTTGGTTTCACCAGGTAGCAACAAAACTTGACTTTGTGCAGTGTCTTAGCCAGGGTTTCTATTGCCATGATAAATATCATTGCTAAAGGTAAGCTGAAGAGTGAAGTGTTCGTTTAGCTCGTGCATCCCTATCACTCATCACTGAAGAAATTCAGGACAGGAACTCAAACAGGACTGGAACCGGGGACGCAGGAGCTGATGCAGAGGCAATGGAGGATGCTGCTTCCTGGCTTGCTCCTTATGGCTTGCTCAGCCTGCTTTCATATATAACCCAGGACTACTAGTCCAGGGGTAGCCCCACCCACAAAGGACTGGGCCCTCTCTCATCAAGCACTAATTAAGAAAATGCCCTATAGTCTTACCCACAGCCCAATTAATATTAAATATTAAAATAATCAAGCATTTCCTCAAATGAGGCTCCCTCTTCTAGTTCGTGTCAAATTGACAGAAAACTAGCCAGCACAGGCAGTTATGCTGCAACTGATGCCTATGTAAAAATGCTGCAGATACTCAGACTTTCAAAGGGGGGGGAAAAATCTACAGCTATTGCAGGATATTCTCATTGAATAGAAAGCAAAGACAACAGGGAGAAAAGCAAGGAAATTACCAGGCCTCCTCATTAGAGCCTTCTGCTTCAACCTGTCCCAGTTTTTACCTGTCACTCTGAGCTGCATGCAGGATCATTTCTTTACTCAATTTAGTGTGTCTTCTGATGCCGCCATTCTGCTTTAAGACTAAACACTGAAACTCCCTTCTGGCTTAATAAATATCCCAATTATTACTATTTTTCATTTTAAATTCTGTCTTCTCCTTTTCTAGTATGTATTTGTCAGGTGTTAGTTTCTTGCTTACTTCAAACATGTTCAAGTTTATGTTTTTCAGAATTTTAAAAGTACAAATCCCCAAGTTTCAACTTTAGAACTGAAGTTCTTATAGTCTCCCTGGATCTCATTTGTATGTTGAAAGAGGCCTGGTTACAAATTCCTAAGTGCAAGAGTAAACCTAAGATTATTACACCCAGATAAACTTCTGGCTACATGTACAAGCAAACAAAAACAAAACAAAATAAGCTACAAAAAATAAAAACCTACATTCACTATTCTCAAAGGACCAAAGAAAGTGAGTTTGGGGATACCTTCTTGAAACCACTCAATGATAAGAAAAAAGAAAAAGAAGCACAATATACAACAAAGCAAGTACTCTGTACTCTAAGGTTGTGGAACTAAGTAAGATGAAGGATTTGCTAAATACAAAACTAAGATTAAACAACCCTATATATTATGATTCCTAGTCAATTTCTGATAATGACACATTTATTTAGTTAGTTACTCAGTTTGTCTTCTGAGACAAGGAAGATCTCATGGAGCCCAGAGTAATCTCAAGCTAGCTGTGTAGCTGAGGCTTGCTTTAAATTCCTGTCCTCCTGCCTCCAACTCCCAAACTCTAGGATTACTGGCTTTTAATCGCAGTTCAGCAGTACATTTTTCCCTTATAAGATAAATTGATAATGTAATAGTCACAAAATGCCAGTCAAAATTGATCCCAAATGTTGTCATGTCCCACTCGGCACCAACCCTGCTGCAAACCTCGGGCATCAGTTGCAGCCTGGCTTCTGATCCCTTCATTCTCTTTGCCTTGCTCTTTCCTGCTTCCTGCTTCAGCTCTTCCCAGCACCTTTCTATGGGAGGTATGGTATTCCACTGTCCTGGATGAAACGCCTTTCTCCCTTTACTCCCTTTCTCATCCATTTCTTTTCTCCTGTGCCACAAATATTTCTATCACATACTCATGTCACACAACGTTTCATGGAAAATACAACTTTCTGAAAAACCCTCTGGGTTGTGTGAGCTCTGAAGCTCTGGGAACATTGGATTCACCTGGTGCTAAGTACTAAGACTAGCTGGCTTTCTATCCACCTACTGCTGTGGGTCAATGGTCTTGTACTTTGTAAAGATTTGACACTTGTATTTTAATAAAATGCTGATTGGCCAGTAGCCAGGCAGAAAGTATAGGCAGGGCAACCAGAACAGGAGAATTCTGGGAAGAGGAAAGGCTTAGTCTGCAGTTGTCACCCATACACAGAGGAAGCAAGATGAGAATGCCTCGCTGATGAAAGGTACCAAGCCACGTGGCTGACACAGACAAGAATTATGGGCTAATATAAGTTACAAGAGTTAATAAGAAGCCTGAACTATAGGCCAACCAGTTTAAAATTAATGTAAGACTCTGTGTGTTTCTTTGGGACTAAACAGCTATGGGATGTGGCGGGACAAAAAGCTTTGTCAACAACCTACCTCTGAGTTGAGTTTGCTATGGAGGCATGAAAGTATTTGTTGAATTTTCCTTCATTATATAATGATTTAAAAAAAAAACTTTTTGTGGGTCATAGAAACTTGAACAAACTAAAAGTGGTCCTGGAAGGGGCTTTACTTAGTTCTATAATTTGGGCCAAATTATCAACACTTGCTGTATCATAAATAAAGCAATAATGCTACAATTTGGATCTGGAATGCCCACATCCTCCCCTGGGCCCAGGTGTAATCTGGTTCTGGCTTGCACTATTCAGAAGTGACATAAACTTTTTAAGAAAGTATGGCTTAATGTGATAGTATAGGTCATGGCAAAATGTACCCTCAAAGAAGACTGTAGGACTCTAGTCTCTTGCTCTCTCTTTTTCACACCCACCCACTAAGTAAACAGGCTTAGCTGCTTCCTGTCCCTACCTTAATACCACCCTGCCACAGGCCCAAAGCAACAGGACCTAGTGACCCTGGACTGAGACCTCTGAAACTGAGACAAAATACACCTCCTATATTTAAGTTGATGCCCCCAGGATTGTGTTAGACAATGGGAAGTTGACTAACTCAAGAACAAAGATGACTTCAATTTCATGAATGTATGTCATACACTGACCTGTCGAAATACTTCATTCACAAAATTCACATAACCCCGTGTTGACAGGAGGATCCGCTGCACCATTTCATACACTGTTCGATGCTCTTCTTCAATGCTACAAAGACTGGAGTTGCTGAGTCTTCGGTCAGACAAGGTGCTGCTGTTAGAATGGCTTTTGTCCTGCTCTGTGGACCCAGCACCATCCAGCTCGGGCACCTTTTCTTGGGCTGCACCACCACCACCAGTCTGGAAAATGTCATCACATGTCTCAGCAATCCACATCCTCACTCACCAGCACCAACTAAAATGTGAGTCTTGTCTTGCTCATTGCCTTTTGGGTTCTGTGAATATTGCAGTACTAGAGAAGGAACCTACAATCTCACATAAGTGAGCTTGTGCTCTGCCACTGATCCACATCCCCAGACTCAGTTCTTGCCTTTTTCCAAGTACTCTGATTACCATCAACTTGCACAGGGTATCACAAGGTGCCAGAAACATGACTTTTGAACCTCTCCTTACCAATTTTCTAATAAACCAAATAATCAGTTCTCAAATCAGTGACTTTAACAGGAAAACTACGAAGCTATTTCAGGAAAGAGGGCTGTGAAATTTTGTCAGCTAAAAAGTTTAATTTGCATTTGTGAAAATAAGTTAAGGTGTAAATGCAATGTGTGTCATCATCACACCAGAGCGCTACACTTCTCATTTACCCTACTGCCACAGAGGTGTGAAAACTTGGAAGACTGCTTATAATAAAAGCACTGAGAATCACCAGGCCCAAAAGGTGAACAGTTAACATTTTCCAACTCTTAAAACATTTTGTTCTCAGAGCCCCCAGGGGCCACATAAGAAACCAAATGATCTTGCTAGTGAAACAGTGTAGACTAGTTCAAGATGAGCCAGCCTTCTCTCCAACTAGCATTAACAGGCATGTGAATGAAGTCATTTTAGATCCTCCAGACCAGCCATCCCCAGCTAAAGGTCACCCACCCAAGAGTGCATAAAATACACTAGCTGTTTTAAGCCAGATTCTGTACCACAATAAAATCAAAAAATAAGGTTGAAAGGTTTCTGCTTTAAGACACTACATTTTGAGGCAGCTTATATTACAGCAATGAAATAACTAAAACAGCATGGAGAATTATGTAGCATCAAGTCATTTAAACATAAGCTCCGGAGCTAAAAAGATGGGTGGATAAGTATGAAGAACTAGCTCCAGAAAGAGACCTGTCTCCCATCCAGTAGACTCAGCTGAAATTCAAAGCTCTTGTTAGCATGAGTCCATCCTGCTGGTCTATGCAGACATGACTTTTAGTCCTCTGGAACATTAAAAAAAAAAAAAAAAGCCTTATCAGGGAACAGTCATGCCTACCAGGACCAGGCCAGCACTACCACGGCTCGGCTCAGAAATAAACATAACACAGACTGTCACTTATTCCCCATGTCAATCTCTCTACCACTCTGTTACCCTCTCAACCCCACTGCTCATACATGCTCATTTTCAGGGTCAATATAAATACGGACACCCACTACCCACAAAGCAACTCTTGAGGGAATGTCTCAGTTGTATTGTCGGTGCTGCCTGAGAGTGATGACACTCAGTTTCTCTATCTTGATCTGCCAACATGGTCAGCACATCCTATCCTTGCCTCTGCAAAGTTCAAGAGCAACAGAGAATACTACAACAGAGTCAACAAACAAATGTATAAAGTTCTGCTGGGATGTCAGCTTATGTGTGTCATTGTTCTATCCATTCGTTCCAAGAGCCTGGAGATCACTGGGAGAATTGTCTCAGAATTAGTAAAAGTAATGTTTTATTAATATAACTAAAGAGTTATACAAATAAATATGCCAGCTGCCTTGCAGTCTCTCTCTTTTTTTTCAATCCCTGATGTACAATTTCAAACCAGCAGGACTAAATGACCATACACTAAACCTCTAAACCATGAGCCAAAATAAACATTTTAAATTGACTATTTCAGGTATTTTTGCCACAGTAACAAAGATCTAAGTAATATATCACAAAAACAAGAAAATCTGTAAGAGCAGATTTACCTAGTGCTAGGGAAGCTAAGTCTAAAAGGCACATGATTAGCTGTTTCTCCCTGTCAAAAAAACCAGTTTGAGACCAAGACAAGGACATTATTTCACTTGGGGAACAGAAGACCAAAACCACTTCATATTCAGCAAAAATGTAAATTCTCTTGTGAAACAGAACTTTAAAATATTTTTTAACATATTTTATAAAACTTGTGTGTTGTTTGAAACAGTTTTGATCACCTTGACAAGGACAGTAACTTTTTTTTTTTGTTTTGTTTGGTGGTTGCTGTTTTGTTTTGGTTTTGGTTTTTTTGAGACAGGGCTTCAGTGTGCAATAGTACAGGCTATCCTCGAACTCACCCTGTAGTCCAGGCTGGCCTCAAATTCAGAGATCTACCTATCTCTGCCTCTGGAGTGCTGGGATTAAAAGTGTGTAACCATCTCACTTAGTTCACTCACTCTAGACCTATGAAACAATATATTTTAAATTTGAAATAAAAATTTTAAGAAAATAAATATAATCATTACCATTTTCATTTCATTTTCTAACTTCCAAAGTATGAAATTAAAGGGTTTTGTTTGGTTTTGTTTTGAGCTTTCAGCAAGCCCTCGGTTTTTCTTACTGTAATTTTATCCCGAGATGCTTTTTTTTTTTTTT
Source organism: Microtus ochrogaster (assembly GCF_000317375.1). NCBI lineage: Eukaryota > Metazoa > Chordata > Mammalia > Rodentia > Cricetidae > Microtus > Microtus ochrogaster. The sequence continues at coordinate 2,343,507 of NW_004949101.1, read as the reverse complement.
TT
>NW_004949101.1:2316400-2342463 GCF_000317375.1 Microtus ochrogaster | reverse complement strand
GCCATACTTTTCAAAGTAGTCTCTCAGGTTATACTCTTCTGTATCCTCTTTAATACCACCAACAAAGATTTTCTTCACTGTTAAATGGGCACCAGGTTTTACAGAATCCTCTCTAGAAACGGCTCTCTTTGGTTCCACCACACGCCCATCAACTTTGTGTAGTCGAGCACACATTGCAGCATCCACCTCTTCAACACAAGAGTAGGTCACAAAACCAAAGCCTCTGGAACGTTTTGTTTGGGGATCTCTCATTACCACACAGTCTGTAAGTGTGCCCCATTTCTCAAAATGTTCTCTTAAGCTATCATCTGTGGTTTCAAAGCTCAGACCACCAATAAACAGTTTCCTCAACTGTTCTGGTTCCTTTGGATCATGGCCCTCCTCCCGGCGGCGGCGGCGGCGACGGCCGGAGTCAGGCTGGGGGCCCCCCCGAGATGCTTTTGAAAACAAGTTTGCCCTCTGGGTCTCCAGTAAGTCCTCTACAGCAGATCCACAGGCTCTAGATGTTAGGTAGTCCTCCTTCCATCAAGGCACTAATGACCTTGAAGTATACCAACTCTGATCTGCTTCCTCCAGCTTATGTTTCCCCAGCTTGGGTCAATGTCCTGTCACTGTCTGGAACGTCCTTGATATCAGCAAATATTTAGTAAGTGCACTATACTTGCTAGCCATGTTCTTGGGAACAAGAAACAAAAGTAATCAACCTACACAAAGCCATGACCCTTCAGTAATATGACTGATCTCTAAGTTCTGAAAAACAGAAGTACTCTACCAAGAAGACGTACTGAAGACCCTTCAACCTAAGAAGTCTTTTATCAAGGCCTTAAACAAAGGTAGACTTCTTTCTAGGAACAGCATCATAAAGCAATAGCTACCTCAGGATCCTGAGCTGCTAGTACACACCCTCTCCTGAGATACCAGAGGATATGCGAAAGCATGAGCCCACTCCATAGGCCACATCTACATAACCTGAGGGCCTTCCAGCTACTGGTGACTGATGAAGACAAGAGCCTGTGACTGTGCTCAGAAGACACAACACTTAAGCAAAGAACGGAGGCAGGAGAGTACCCACAAGAGTACCCGTAAGAGCTATCTTCTCAGAATTCTCCTTGCCCTTGAGACTGCCTTCTTGTAGCAATTCCAGTACTGCATGACAAGGTCTTCAGACCAAAGCTCCCTCTGAACCCTCAGCCCCGCAGACAAATGAGCCAGTAAATCAAGACCTACAAAAACCACAGTTCTAAGAGTCAGTGACTTTGCTAATGTGCAAGTGTGTTTATTATGTGAGAAAAAAGAGATTTTAAACAATGGCTGGCATACCTGGCTGAGTTTAGGCAATACATCACCTCCATTTTTAGTGTTTTGTGTTGCAGTTAGATATTTTTTTTCCAAAAAGAAAGTTACAATCCATTTAATGAAAACAACACGCGCTGCCATGTATGGAATTTTTGTACTGTAAGTTGTTTCATTATCTCGAGTTACAGTAACATATATTGGCTTTGGTCTCAAATGGGGAATTTCTGATAGGATGAAAAAAAACATAATTAAGTTAGTGAATCTTAACATTACATAATCTCTATGAATGGTTTCAATTAATAAACATATATTTAGTTGTTTGAATAGCAACTAAAAATTATGACCTATAAATGTTTAAAAATAGCATCTTCCAGAAGGCTTCATTCTTTCTAATTTTGCTTTGCAATATAAATAAAAAGAGGTGGCTGTTATTACCTACATATTGCAATAGTATACCAACATGCTAATTGTTCTCATTAACAATTTTGAGGATTATTTGAGACTATAATAGTAAATATATCTTCATTTCTTGAACAGCTAATTTAATGTTATTTTATGATAGGAACAAACGTAAAAGCAAACATGAATTTTAACAAAAAATATCTAAAGTTAGTCATGGTGGCGCAACTCTGTAATCCCGACACTTAGAAAGCCAAGACTTTCATCTAAATGAACTCAGAAACTCAATCTTCATTACTTTCATCAAATACGAATTCTATATGGCTGGATTTGAGATAAGAACTTGCCATAAGCCCTACCTTGTAATTTAACTACTTCCTATATTCCTGGAGTACCTTGTTGAGGCTAAAACATTGACAATAAATAATTTTTTATTTCTTTTTAAATACAGAATTTCTACATGTAGCTAAAGTTGGCTTTTAACTCACAATTCTCTTGCCTCAATTATTTCCATGAGGCAAAAATCTCTTAGTGAGTTCACATAATTGAATTGTTCATTAAGTAACATTATCTTCCCACAATAACATTACCATTCAATATGAACTTAGTGTGACTATTTTGCCTAAAGGGATTATTATGAAATCTACTGTGTAGTTTCTCTGTGGATGACATCCACACAGGAATCAAAGAGCACTTACCAAGTACAGGTTTGTAGACATTGGTTAACTTAGTAAATGATGGAAACAAATGAGGAAGATAATACTTTCGAAACAATGTAAAAAGAAATTTAAAACCAGTATCTTGATTCTCCTTATTCTTCCACTCCAAACTTGCAGCCTGTAGATAATATGTGGGAAAGAACATGTGTATATTTACACTTTAAATTAATATATACAAACATGAAATGATGTTAGATTAAGATTCCTATTATGAATGTTTAAATGACAATATTGGTAATAATATAATGAAATCATATTTCAACAAAGCTCAAAAGATGATACAAATTTCAGGTGAACCCATGACTGAGTATCACAGGCCCTAGGGCAGATCCCCCTTGTTTTGCTAAAGGGACACACTATCAAACTGCCTTCTAAACACTCTTGTTTATTCCCATCGTTAGCACCTCACATCCCTCATCAGAAAAGCTTCTTGATGTGCTGGATGGTGGTTTATACAGAGACTCACAACTGTTCAAGTACATAGAATAAGTGACTGTGCTCAGTCCCACCTAGGACACCTGTATGTATTACCCCTGTCCCATAGCTCAGGGAACATCTTGGAAGGAGGACTGGAAAACTCTAAATGTCAGAGGTCAAGAAGGACTACGACAAAATAGCTGTCTCCTAGACAGGGCAGGGCATGTCACAGGAGCTGTGGTTGCCTTCACAGGGTCAAGTCAGTCAACATTCTAAAATGGACAGAGGAGGAGCTTTTGGCATGTGGTAGCTGCTGGGTGAAGGAGAGTCAGTTTTCTTCAGCAGTGTGGCCCATGGTAGGCTGCCCATGGTCCAATAGATGGCCCTGCATATAAGCACATCTAGTTAAACAGCTCTAATTGTACTCAATGGGTTATTTTAAAAAAGAGGTACTGGGTAAGCTGGCACACTCAGGAGGCAGCGGTGGGTGGAGTCTAAGGTCAGCCTGATCTATATAGCAAGTTCAGGCCAGCCAGAGCTACATAGTGAGACTCTGACATTAAAAAAAAAAAAAAAAAAAGGAAGAGGAGGAAGCATGAAGTTAGAAGGATGATGGGGAAAGAAGAGACAGGAAGAGGTAGCAGAAAGAGGTATGAAGATGATATAAATATACTTCATTTGTGTATGAAATCGCCAAATGATGTAATACTTTAACTCACACAAAAAGTACTCACACCAAGTTTTGCTGAAGTGGCCCAGCAATAATGCATGCCTTGTGTTGAATGAATCACTACATAAAAATCACCCCAGTGAAAGCAATACAAACACACAGAAAGAAAAGAGGCAGTGATTCTCCTTCCGACAAAAATAAACCAATCAGTGAGACAGCTTGTTTTTTCTCTGACCTGAATAACCATATATTTCAACAGTATTTGAAGAAAAAAGCAGGTTTGGTCCTCAGCAATCTTCTCCCCTGACACAGCTGGCAGAAGTGGTGTGATTTCTTCTGGGTATATTTTTGCTAAAGGGTAAAAAATAATTATGAGGTTATTCATCAATTTTAAATAGGAGTTTAGAAATGGTCTCTATTAAAACACATCTATCCAGCTACTGGAACTGCTCAACTGCACCCAAAACCAGCATGAACTAGGGCTTAGGGCCCAGCACAAAAGTCCATGAAGCCTTTTCTTCCTCTGGACCATTCTTTCCCATAAAATTCTGGTTTTGTTAGCCTACAATCCAATGCAATGAAGTGTTGCACAGTAAGTTCACACTCACAGGACACAGATAGACCAATGAGGCCACTACAGTCCTTCTATAAATGCTACATGGAAAAACACAGCTGGCAAAGTGAGATGAATGGCCTCTTAAAGAAACACTAGTGATAAGAACAAAAGGCGGTGGATAGGGAGGACATTTAAATTTCATTAGCTCACACAAAGCACTTGTTACTTCATACTACAGCCAACATCTGCCCCTGCATTCCACTCCTGTTTCTGTCACTTCACAAATATTCTCACTATAATTTAGTAGAAAATAGGCTCCAGGTTTTTTTGTTCTGGTTTGTTCGTTTGTTTTGTTTTGTTTTTTAAGACAAGAGTCTCTCATACAGCCTAGGCTGGTCTCAAACTTATTAGGCAATCAAGAATAACCTTAAAATCCTAATCCTCCTGCCTCTACCTCCACCTCCAAGTGCAGGTATCATAGGCTTATGCCACCACTCCATGTACCCAGGTTTTTTACTCTTTTCTGTGGTACTGTGGGCTGAACCTATGGATTCTAAATGTCTTTAGGAATCCTCTGTGAATCACAAGCAATAATCTTTAGACTTTTATTCAAGAACATCAACACCAAGGAAACCTCAAGGTAAGCTCAAGAGGAGAGATGGCTCGGAATGTGAGAGCACTTGGCTTGATGCTCTTCCAGACGACCTGAGTCTGGCTCCCAGCTCCCATGTCATATGGTCCACAACCAGTTACTCCCAGCACACATATGGCTCACAATCAGTTGTAATGGCAGCTTCTGAGGGATCTGGTGCCCTCTTCTGGCTTCCTCGGGTACCCACACACATAAGGCATACACTTATAGATACACACATAGACACATAAACACACACACGCATATATCTAAAAATAAAAATTTTAAAAAAATGTCATTTTAGCATTCAGCCCTGATGATAGCTGCTTACCATCAACTACACTAGGGCTAGGGTTGATGAGTGTCTCCAGTGTGCAGGGTCCCCTGGATGACAGGACCGCGGGGAAACCAGGCACCAGGCAAGCGAAAATCAGCACCTGCTCTTCTGCACAGTTTGTCTGAAGTGCTTGAAGCCACAAAAGAAACAGTCTGATTCCTTCACATCTTATCTAAAAACAAAATTAAAATCAACAAAAAAACAAACATTTAACACATATTTGTAGAAATGCTTTGCAATACAGCATCAGTCTTAAGAAAAGAGAGAGAGAATAACAGGTATGGGATAGTGGTATAACATCCGTAATCCCAACACTTGGAAATCTGAGATAGGAAAATCTCAAGTTTCAGGCCAGCATGAACTTCAAAGCAAAATCCTGCCCACCCCGCAAAAAAGAGAAAGGAAAGTAGGGGAGAGAAGGAGAGAGGATAAAGATATCAAGTACACAAGCTCTTCTCTCATTAAGAAGCAAGAATGTAATGTAGTACAATGGCTAAGAGACTGGGCACCAGAGCTAGGGAGCCTGGGTTCAAATTTACCCTCTACTACCGTTTAGCTATGATAGATGGAGAATCACTTGACTTCTCTATGTCTTAGTTGCCCATCTGCAAAATGGGAAGACTGAGCTAACACGCATAAGGCACATCAAGCAGTGCCTGGCTCCCACTGAATTATCAATAGCGCTTCATTCTGTGAGACAACACTATCCCGATCATCAATGCTCAATTGTCCATAGGAGCAATGGCAGGGATATTCTCTCTCCACATTTACACTATGAGATAACAGAGCAGAATTTCAGTCATGTTAACAAAATGTTCCTTGGAGCTAAATGGGATTCTGAAGACCTGGGTAAGAGACATCGGGCTGTTTCCCGACTTCCCTGCCTGTGTCAGTCCTCAGCGTCCTTGCACACCTTCACGGTGACCCGAATGGTGAGCAGCACCCGACAGAAGTGAGCAGACGTGTCCCTTTTCACGCTGCACTCACTTCCGTCTCACCCTAGCTTCAGAATTCAAAGACACACATTCCTCCTTTTCTGTCCTAAATGATTAAAATGATGTCAATAAAAGAAAATACATAAGTAAATGAGAATTTAAAGTGTGTTATCAGATGCAAATGAAACATGCTGGAAGAGTTCACACAGTCTTTAATTACAACCATCCATAACTCAAGTTCCAGACAATCTAGTGCCCGCTTCTGACCTCTGGTGGCACCAAGCACACATGTGGTGCACATACAAACAAGTAGACAAAACACTCAAACACTTACAATAAAAGAAATCTAAAAAAGTTTAAAGAAATATTCCATTATACTTTCATCAAAAATGATTACCTTAATAGAATTTCCAGTGTGTAGAAGCTTCTTTAAAGTTGAGCCTGGAAGTTTAAAACAACTGGTTAGAAATAGAGTATATTAAAAATAATTTAAGGTATATGAGGGAATATTTAATATCTACATTTATTTTATTCTATTTTTATTTATGTGCGTATATATGATGCATGTATGCATGCATACACAGGTATTTGTGTACACTGTTAGTGCAGTTGACCTCAAGAGGACATTGGATTCCCTGAAACTAGAATTACAACCAGTTGTAAGCTACCCAATGTGAGGGTGCTTGGAACCAAACCCACGTCCTCTGCAAGAGCAGCAAGTGTTCTTAACACAATAGTACTCAAAATATCTGTTTAAAGATCAGCTTTAGAAAGGAAAAAAAAAGCATGCCTTTTCAAAAACGTTAAGACTGATCATCAAAGACAAACAACCTCACAGAAGAAAAGATAACTGCTTCAGTCTACAGGATTATGCGGTGAGATTTTAGTTAACCAATCAGAAGGTCAACCCACCAGAAAAAGTGTATTCTGGTGGAGGCAGGCCCAGATGCTGGGAATACCGAATTTTGAATAGCGGTTGTTCTGTTGTGAATCCCTTGTGAAGACATAGCACTCTACTTCTCTAGTGGGACTTGTCCCAAGATTCAGCAGTGTATTAAATTATTGGGCACAATTTTCCATGTATACTAGTATTTCAGGTGACTTTATCCCCCAAACTGTGGGACCCTGGTGAGAAAGTTAGTCATACAATCAAAAACCTTTGTTTTCAAGTCAAATCTCTGCTCCATTCCCTGAGATAAACTTAGAAGCCAGCTCCCTGCAATTATCTTTTATTTGTAGAACATTTGGCCACAAGAGGAGTCTTCCAAATAGATCACATTTGGGACCTTCAAAGATAGGCACATCTGAGCTTGTTGATTTGTTGTCTTCACAGATGAGGAGGTGCCCCAAATTCACCGCAGCTGATCTGGGAAAGTGCAACCTCAGATAAACACCCCCCACAACTCTAAAAGGTCATTAATTCCTTGCACCTACTCTCACTTTGGTTTATTGATACAGGATCTGAGTTTAGGAAATTAACTGCGTGTGTCTTAACCCTGAAAGATAACAGGAAAAGCTATTGATCATTTAAGCAGTTCTGGAGAAAAGTAATTCTTTTCACAAAGGCAGCATGGGGACAAATGCCGCTGTTTGGCATGGGTTGACCTCAAGAGGACCCCGGATTTTGCACTATATAGCCATAAACTCCCACTGTTCTAACCACTTACAGTGATAGATGCAATTCTTATATCTGAGAGATTCCCTTCCTTCCCCCAGCTAGCTAACACTGGTGAAAATGCATGTCTTCTTCCACAGTTTATGCCGGTCATCAAGGCTACCCTGAGTTCTGAGGTCCCACAACTCAGGCGGGTTGAGTGAGGCTCCTCCCTTCTTTTCCATTTTATGAATCACAGACCTCTAGTGTAATTAATCACTTTAGGAATGTAGCACACGAATTCCCCTTCTCTTCCCTTCTTAGAATTTAAAGCTCTCTAACTCAACTTTTTGCCTTAGTGGTGCCTGGGTGCTTTTCTAGCCACACCTCCCTGGAGCCATAAAAGAAAGTTTGTGCAGCTCTGTCTTATGACCCTGAGAAATTCAAGCCTTGTAACCTTGCTATCAGCAGAGAATTGCTGATTGAGTGTTTACACGAATTCCCCTTCTCTTCCCTTCTTAGAATTTAAAGCTCTCTAACTCAACTTTTTGCCTTAGTGGTGCCTGGGTGCTTTTCTAGCCACACCTCCCTGGAGCCATAAAAGAAAGTTTGTGCAGCTCTGTCTTATGACCCTGAGAAATTCAAGCCTTGTAACCTTGCTATCAGCAGAGAATTGCTGATTGAGTGTTTATATAGACTGGAAACTTTGGAGCACAGCAGAACAATAAAGAGACTGAATCAAAAACATGGAGTGAGAGATTCATTTGCCCTCAGACATCCTGAGTCCTTCATTGGCTGCTGCTTCCTCTCTGAACCCTGAGAAGGCATTGGGGCTGGCCCCCAAAGGGCTCTTGTTAGATAAGTTTAAAGATAGTAGTACTTTGAGTATGGGAGACTCTTAAACATTCTTTATAAAAAGTCCAGATGGCTGACATTCCTATTACAGAGAAACTTGCTCACCCACTCCACTGCTGTTCTATTCACAACAGCTAAAACATGGAACCAGCTTAGATGTCCATCAACTGAGGAATGGTTAATAAAAATAAGGTACATATGTACAATGGAATATTATTCAGTTTTAAAGAAAAAATTGAAATGTGCCAGTAAATGAGAAGAGCTGGAAAAAATTAGACTGAGTCACCCATGCCCACAAAGACAAAAATTTCATGAAATAAGAGGCGTTTGAGGTCCCCAAACAATACAAGTTGTTGCTATTCTTCTTAGTTGTCCACCAGAACTAGATGATAAGACCCTATTACTGAAGATATCAGATGCTTTGGATGCAAGAAATAGAGAAATCAAGCTGGTACTGAGCCAGGAGCTTCCTCTTGGTTGGGTAGCTTTCACAGTGTCTCCTATCTCCTAAGAGTGCTGAGATCACAGACACACATACTGTCAGGCCGACTTTTCTGTGTGCCCTGTGCATATGAACTAGAGTGGCTGCTAACTGCACAGCAGTGGGCACATCTTGTCTGACAGGGCAGCATTCTAGTCTATAAGGCTTATGGCTAGTTAAGACTATTGACACCTTTTCTCTTCCAGGAGTCTGAAGAGCACCTTCCAGCACTGTGGTCTACACTGATGTACTTTTGGGAACAGGGAGTTTCTGGGGCTTCTCTGACCGACAATTTACAAGGAGGTATTTGACACCTCACACTGGGAATGTTGTTTGGTATACAATGTCTTCTGAGGGTAGCATTATCCAGCTATGCAGGACTGCTCCTTTCTCTTTCCAGAAACTTGCATTTTTAAGATCTTGGCCATATCTCATAGTCTAACATCCCTGAAATATATTAATGGAGGGCTGGAGAGAGAGCTCAGTGGCTCAGTCTGGCAGGGAACTTTCTCTGTTCAAAATATTTTCTGTTTCAAAAATATTTTCCAAGCTAAAAGTTCAGATAGATGTTTTTAATGTAATGCTAACATTACAAAGCTCTTTCCTATTTTTGTTTTTTGTTTAAAAATTTGTTCTCTGCCTCACATCTCAAACTAGTAAAGTGATCAGTCCCACCACATACCATCAGTTGTCCTTTCACAAGAACGGTCAGGGGCACAAAAACGCCCTGGGCTGCTGATTTGCAAAGATCATGGCAAGTGGCAAGTGGAGGAAGAACATAGAATTTTCTGACATTTCTACATCCACTGCAAGTGCAAAGGAACAGTGGTCCACTGAAGAAAGTATAATTCACCAAAAAAAAAAATTTGTTTAAAAATGGATCCAGGACCTAAATGTGAAACATAACCATAAAATTGCTGGAAGAAAATACATCAGGTGTGATATTGCACTTGGCAGACAGAAGCAGGTGGATCTCTGTGAATTCCAGACCAGACTGTCTTCTGAGTAGGACTGGAGGTGGGGAGCATATGAGCAAACATGGGAGATCTTTATGATTTTGTATTAATAACAGACTCCCTATCCCATGCCTATCTGAGGAGCTAGTGGCAACTGATGGTTGGTTAGGGAGGGAGAGTCAATTCTTCAGGGATGTGGGCCCTGAGAGGCTACCCATTCTTCAGTGTGTTGTGTGCTCCTTCCCCTATGCCCTTACAGGAAGCAGTAAAAAGATCTAGCAATTTTTTTTTAAGAGAAAGAGAGTCTATGAGAAAAAAGTGGTTGGGCAGATAAGGGAGGAACTGAAGGGGAAAGAATAAGAAGTAATCTTTGATCCAAACATATTTTATATATGTATGAATATTAAATAAAATATTTTAAAAGATTTCTAGATATGACAAAAAGTAAAACCCATAAAAATGGTAAATTGGACTTCTCCAAAAATTAAAAACATTGTTCTTCAAAATATAGAGAAAATATTTCCAAGGCATATATCTGATATGACTTCCATCTAAAATATTGGAACCCCAAAAACAAAAATTGAGAAAATAAAACAATGCAACTTTTAAACAGGTAGCCTTGAAAAACATGTTACCAGAGACACACAGAAATTCTATGAACAAAAGTTTAAGACCATAAGTCAATGAGATAGCACAACCAAAACGTTTAGTTTTTGACCATAACACCTGCTATTAACTGGACCATGACACTACTGAGGACATAAAATGACTCAGCCACTCTGCAAAAAAAACAGTTTATCAGTTAAGTGTGCTGTACAGGAGACAGGAAAGCTTATTTCTACCTAAAGACCTGCACACAAATGTCTAACAGTAGGTTTATGCATAACAGCCAAATATGAGAATCAACTGAACACTATATCAGCCAGAGAATGGATCAACAGATGATAGCAAAGCTATACAATGGAATACTGTTCTACTCAGAAATGAAAAGGAATGAACTATTAGTACATAGCATACAGATGAATCTCAAAGTAAATAGAGCATAAATGATGCTGTGCTAGCTAGTTTTGAGTCAACTTGATACAAGCTATTGTCATTTGAGAAAAGGGGACCTCAATAGAGAAAATACCTCCATAACCTCAGGCTGTAGGCAAGCCTATAGAGGATTTTCCTAACTGGTGGGAAATGCAGGATGGATCAGCCCACTGTAGATCTTACCACCCTAGGCTGGTGGGTCCTGGGTTCTATAGGAAAGAAGGCTGAGCAAGCCATGAGGACCAAGTCAGCAAGAATCAACTCCAGTGTGAGTTCCTACCTTGGCTTCCCTCAGTCATCCAGGATATGTAAGTCAAACAAAGCCTTTCCTCCCCAAGTTGGTCATGGTATTTCATCACAGTAATAACTTTAAGGCAGATACCAAACAAACAAAAAGAACAGTGCCGCGTGATTCCATCTAAATAAGACTACAAAATACAAAAACAGACCAGTGGTGGATCTGAAGAAATCCAACTTATCAAAATTTTCCTTTTACAGGTTTTACTTTCAGTGTCATACCTTGGGAATCTTGTGAAACTGTATTAGTGGCTGAGGCTGAGGTAGGTTAAGAGGGGAACAGAGGAGCTACTAAGGAGGTTGAGGAAATTTGGGGTGATGCTACAATCATGATAATTTTTATATATTCTTTTTGTTCTACTCCCAATAAAACTGTTTTATAAAAATAAATAATAAAAATCAGAACAGGTGACCTAGAAGTGAGTAGGTAAGAAGAGACTAGCAGGATGGAGACTTGTGATCAGACAACTATCTATTTGATTAGAAAAAAAAAAAAAGGGCAGGAAGCCGCTTGAGGATGGAGGAGAGGGGCAATGAGCTTATGGGCAACAAGGAGAAGGACTGGGAAAGAACGAGACCATGAAGAAAAAGAGAGATGATGAGACAACATTGTACCGAGCTGGCACAGTCCGAGGAGAGGAGTGCTGAACCATTTCTGGAATTAGCACTACATAAAGAAAGGCCATGACCTCATCTCCATGATCCTGAGACAGAAGTGTCTCCAAGAAAAGTAAGGTTTCAGATGACCAAGGTGAAAGAAAGGCCAAGCTGTGGGGCTGTTGCTTAACCAAGAGAATTGGCTCCATGCTCACAGGAGCATGACTTTTAGCCACTCCCTCACGAACTTAGATAAGTAGGGTCCCCTGGTTAGCTCATCCTGGCCATGATGATGCTACCTGAACAGCCAAGAATGCTGCACACAGTTACTCTCATTACCACACCACAGAATCTCACAAGTCCTCAGGATACCTCTTTAGGTGATATTTTTCAGTTTTAATTTTTTTTTTTATCTATTTTAAATATGTAATTGCAAAGCTTCGAGAAGTGCTAGGGCAAACCTTCTCAGACATAAGGGATTTTTTTTTCTGCTTATTTGAAAGATTTAAAGATTAAGGAACTCTCTCAGAATTAAGATTCAGTCACTAAGTTCCGTGGTTGTCTTTAGTGTACATGCTTTATATTCTTTAAATTTAAATTTGTAACACAAAACTCAAATTCAGTTTCTGTAAGAGCCTATTACCTGTTTTCATAGAGATAATCTTAAATTAAAATTAGAACTCTGAATTTTGGACTATCTACTGATGATGCTATCTTTTTTCAGGCCTGGAAGCTCTGCTCACCTTTCAAGGCTCAGGTGGAAGTGACTTCTCTTGAAGGGTCCCCTCAACTTCTCCTGGGTAGACACATCTACCTTTCTTCTCCCTTGCACTATAGTCCCATCACAGCAACAATTCACTGTAATTACTTTTCTCATCTATCCACAGGGTGAGAGGCCCATCCAAAGCAGGAATGGTGACATGCTCTTTGTTTCTGCCCCCAAAGGTTTGTCTCTCCCTCAATAAATAGTGAAAGAAATTATCAAATAAAGAAGATTCCATTCCAAGGGTTATGGTTTCCTCCAGTGTAGCCAACAGGTAAAGAAGAAAAACGTATCAAGTGACAGTCTTACAGGTAGGATGGAAGCAGGAACTTTTTATAAAGCACATGCAGAATTCACAGTGGGTTCCCTGGAATGGGGCAGTTTGAGCATTTTAAATTGCAACTGTGCCATCAGATGTAAAGAGCTGGGCAGAAAGGACAGCAATGTTGCTTGCTTAATTTCAAGTTCCCTCTGGCTGCCACATCTTAAAGCATTCAAACACAGAAATATTGTATCAATAATGCAGGCTTAAAGAATAATTTTTTGGTAAGGAATAATGTACAATTATTTAAGAAAAATACTCTAGATCAGTGCTTCTCAACTTGATGTGCACAGGAATCCTTTTGTGTCTCTTGTTAGAAGATCACCATGCTCCTCAGTAGGTCAGACTGAGGCCTGAAATCGTGCATCTTTAGCATGTTCCTGGGGAGCCCGTGGACTACACCTCAAAGGGTACATTTAAAATAACATTTGATTTTTTTTAATTTATTAATTGAAATTTTAATACACATATACAATCTCTTTTCCCACTACCTGCTGGACCCCTCCCACTATAGCACCTTTGCTTTCTTTAACCCCCTGCTTCATCCATCCTATAATATTAACAGACTTGATCTTGTGCAGGTCTTGTGCAGGCAGCTGCAGTCACTGTGAGTACGTGACTACAACAGCCCTCCTCCACTTCTGACTCTTACACTCCTTCCATGCCCTCTTCTAAGCTATTTCCTGTGCCTTTCGTGGGAGAGATATGGTATAAATGATGCATGTAGGGCTGAACACTCCAATCACTTATTTTCTGTACTCAATCAGTGGTGGTGGTGAGAGAGATTTTCCTACAAAGTCCAAATTGGACTTGATTTAAATTACCATACCTTTAATTCTTTCTATACGCTACTTTGATGGTATTAGTTATATGAAGCATTGTTGGGACCTCAACTGGTAGAAATTCATATCACTAATACATTGTTTGCTTTCATCTTACCTATACTCTGGTAATGCCATCGAAAGAAAATTCGTTCAGGTAGAAACTGCAGTATTTTCTACAAAATAAAAATTTTTTAAAAATTAAGTAAATTTTTGTGATTGACCCATATTACTCACCTCCCCCTCAACACACAAATAAATAAGTATAATATAAATATAAATTTAATATGTATGTAAGAATCTCATAAAGTAAATGCCTAAAAGTAGGTCTGTTGTTGTTTTGAGACAGGGTTTCTCTGAAGGTTTGGAGCCTGTCCTGGAACTAGCTCTTATAGACCAGGCTGGCCTCGAACTCACAGAGATCCTCTTGTCTCTGCCTCCCGAGTTCTGGGATTAAAAATCTGTGCCACCACTGCCTGGCCAGTTTTAGGATTGTACTTATGAAAGCATCCATTAGTGGACAACAAGTAAATTTCAGAAGAAAAAGAGGACTAGGCTAATAAAGTAGTCCTCATTACCAAAAGCTGGCTGTTGAGCGAGGGAGAGTCAGCTGCTCTTCAGGGATATGGTTCCTGGAGACTTATGCTCCAATGGATGGTCCTATGTCCATGCTCATACAAGAAACACTACATGATCCATGGATTTAAAAACAGAGCATGCAAAGTTGAGAGGTGAAAGGAAGGAGTTGGAGGAGAATTTGAAAATGGAATGGATTTAATCAAAATATATTATATTCATTTATGAATTCCCAACCAACTTTAAAGATTTTATTATGCTTACAAAAGAAAAAAAACTAAAGCCCAAATCGATGAGAATGACCTTCCTCAAACCCCCACTCTAGAATACATTGTGGTAAATTATACTTAAATTATAAGATTCCTTTTATTTTTAATATAACTAGTTAAAATATTTGGAGAACAACCATGGAGATCAGTTTTCTCTTTACACAGCAGCTAACAGAGATTGGAATGAGTTGTCAGGCTGGCAGCAAGTACCTTTGCCCACTAAGCCAATTCATTGTCCTAGCAACTACTTTTCTTTTAATATAGAAAACTGCAAATAGTTAAAATATATCTATTGGCATTGGTAATACATTATCATTGTGAGTTGAAATTCCTATTCTTGCATCCCGTAGATGCATGAGTCTATAATCCCAGCATTCTTACAAGGATATGGGAGGCAAGCAGAATCTCCGGAAGTTATCTTGCTGTAAGCAGTTGCGAAAAACAGGAGAGCCTGCCTCAAACTAGGCAGAAAGCAAGAACCAACAACTGTCCATTGACTTCCAGGTGCACACTGTGGCATGTGCATACCTGTAGTCACACATATAAGCATGCAAAAATGAACACTTAAACACACACACACACACAAACATCATACACAGAGACCACAATGTTTTTAATGTAACTAGCCCCCCATAAACTCATACAGAGTGGTACTATTAGGAGGTATAGCTTTGTTAGAGTAAGTATGGCCTTATTGGAGGAAGTGTGAAACTGTGGGGGTGGGCTTTGCGGTCTCATATATGCTCAAGCCACGCACAGTGTCGCAGACCACTTCTTGTTGCCTGTGAGTCAAGATGTAAGAACTCTCAGCTCCTTCTCTAGCACCATGTCTGACTGAATGCTGTCTTGTTTTCCAATGTGACAATAATAGACTAAACCTCTGAACTATAAGTGAGTCACTCCATTTACAGGTTTTTCTTTATAAGAGTTGCTGTGGTCATGGTGTCTCTTCACAGTAATAGAAACCCTAACTAATACAGACATACATATACACATACATGATTTTTTTTTTAGACAGTATCTCTATGTAGCCCTGACTGTCCTATGTATAATCAGGCTGACCTTGAACTCACAGCAATCGACCTGCCTCTGCCTCCTGAGTGCTAGGATTGAAGGTATAGGCCACCATGTACAGCTTTAAAAATAAAATACATTTAAAAGGGAATCAGAAGATGTGAAAGTCAGTTATTACCACTGACAGTCTCACAGTTGCTATGCAAGTGATCTCCCACTGAGCCACATCTCATCCCTAAAAAGTCAGTTCTCTATAAGCCAGTTTCTTAAACTACGAGGTGCAATTCCAAATAACATCACCTAACAGTATAGGAGTTACAAAACGTTGGCAAAAGTACAAGGTTTCTGAACAAGCAACAACCAAAAATTAATTCAAAATCAAACATGTAATGAATCTAAGGTATTGCTAGCAGTGCTTGACCAAGATGCACTGCACAACTTTATTGCAGACTTGGTTCAAAATACACAACACACACACTCTGTACTTTGCATGCAATGCCCAGCAAATGCTACCCGAAACCCCACAGCTCAGATCTGAGTCTATTGTACGTTTATGAATTGTAGTGCTTTTACAAGTACACAAAGTTTTTTGCTCCTATGAAAACATAATGGTTTAATTATGGGCATCAAAGATTTTCACTATTTTCCCACAAACATTCCTCAGAACATAAGCATTAAATTTGTGCATCTTTGGTTTCTATTGCATTGATGAGCTTGATTCTTTAAACTGTTAGTTAAGTTCAAAATCATTATATGAATTTTGGCACAAGATTAGGACAGAATTCCTAGCAATTTCTGAAATGGCCTTACTGCATTTCTGCTACGTTACAGTATGCACTTATGCAGACATAAAGTAAAAACAGTGATCAACTGTGAAAAACTGAAGACTCTATCTTACTTCAAATATTTTGTTAAAATCTAATTCTTAAGGTAAAAATGAGCACATCTGTCTTATCATTATGCAAACATGATTCCATCTCTAATAAATAGCAAAACTACATGTATATCAAACGATTATTTAAAAATAAGTTTCTTTGTGATCTATTATCACAAAATGTTTCATTGGGATACCCATTTTATTCCTATATACCCAAGGTAGAGTACAAATTTCTCTGACAAAAGGGGATCATGAATAGAAAAAGTTTAGGAAGTCCTGCTTTAGAGGATGACAATAAAAACTCACATGAGCCTTGTCCTACCAAAAGGACATAATCGTTAATGCCCCTTGTACCCACACACACCCATGCCCTGCCACACCCTGGAATACAATACCTGGGAGCCTACAGAGAGAAATAACCACAGCCAGCTGGAAAGTATCATCTGTACCAGCAACTCTGGAACTGGACTAACATGAAGGATGCCATGTCTAGGCTGCTGCCAAACCAACAACTCAAGAGCCACCTATACCCACAGGAGGGCCAAGGTCAGTCAGTGTCTTTGGTAATAAAGTAATAGTAATCTTTGCAAGATAAGGTCTTTGGAAAATATGTTACAATGGGGTTATTAGAAACAATTGGCAGAAGAGGAGCACCAGGGAAGGAATGGGAAGAAAACAGAATGAGCAGGGGAGCCATTGCCAGCTGAGAGGGAGCTCTAAGGCAAAGTCCCAAACAAATAGAATTGAGACTCTATGTTCCAGGCTCATAGAAAGAAAAGTATAACCAGGGCTGGAAAGCTGAAGGCACTAACAGCCAAGGGTACCAGTTGATGCCACTCTTGTAGTAGGTGGCAAATTCTTGAAGAAGAATCTGAGCAATACATCTTTTATGTGCACAGTAATATTTAAATTATTAACTAATCGTTCTCATCAGATGAAAAGGCTGAAACGCTGAAGAAGTGTGTCCCACTTCAGGAGCCCAGATGTCCCCCAAGCTTTGTTTCCAAAGTAGCTTCATATGAAGTCTGTTGCTCTGAGGTCTTCCTGTGCTTTGCTGCCTGCTTCCTGACAGTTCATTTTGTCTGAGCAGATGGCACACCTTCTTCTGCATTAGCCTTTAAAGGAAATTCCCAGCTACAGGGCAGGATCACCTTTGGATACCATTATTCAAGAAGATGCTAAGTGAATTAATGATTCAGGGTGGATCTTGTCTTAATCTAAATTAATGTCTGATATATCCTTTGCTTTCCAGACTTTGAACTTTTAACAGAAAGCAAACTGGCACTGAGTCACATTTTTCAGTTCCCAAAACACAGATTTATATTCCTCTCTCAATTTTCTTTTATTAATATATAACAAAGAAAAGCACCATTTAATATAAGAAAACAGGCTGAGCGGTAGTGGCACACGCCTTTAATCTAAGCACTTAGGAGGCAGAAGCAAGCAGATCTCTAAGTAGGAGGCTAGCCTGATCTAATGCACAAGTTCCAGAATGGCCAGGGCTACACAAAGAAATCCTTTCTCAAACATATTTATATATGTGTGCATGTATTTATGTAAGCATGTATATGTGTGCATATATATGTATATATTATATGAGAAAGCAGAAAATATATCAATATATCAAGTAGATGGGCATAAAGATGTCTGCATACTGTCCAAGTTGGCCACAAAAATCATCTCCAATACACTTAAAGTCAAGACAATCACTGTTATTGCTCAAAATTATTCAGATTTATAAAATCCGTCAACTTTAAAGATATTAAGAAATAAATTCTAAGGTTTAGATGTAACACACCATGTCTAATACCTGAGGTAATAATGTTCCTAAAAAGCACCTGTGAGATGCATTAATGGATACATGCATTTCCCACCAAGCCCTGCAGCCTGAGTTCAATTTCAGGACTTACATGATGGAAGAAGAGTATTGAGTTCCACAAGTTGTCCTCTGTCCATGGTACATGTACTCACACAAACACTTGCGTGCACACACACACACATAAACAACATAATTTTTTAAAAACAATATATCCCCAAATGACAGAATTTAATACAACAATTCAGAGACTGAAACAATCCCTCACTGTCACTTCTTTCTGTAATAACATTGTGATGGCTGGTTTTTATGGATTAAATCCTATGTGGGTCAATAAATATAAAGCCAAACACCACTACCTAGTCTAAATGCTAAGCCTGTGCCTCAAATGTCTCAGATGAAGCCTACTTTTGGTGAGGCAAATGCAATCTGGCATTTCTTGTACTGCAGCTGATACTCTAAGCTACACTGCTGTGAATGCCACATAAGCTATTGACATCTTGTTTGTAGTTTCACCAGAGAATAAAATAAAAAAATATTTCAAGAAAGCCACACAGTGTGAATAAATATTACTTTTTCTGGAAAACACATGACTCTGTTTAATGCTCAGTCTCAGCTGCATCTATATGGTAATCCATTACAGCACACTCAAAATCGAAATTAGGTATTACTACCGATCAGCACATCAGGGAATCTGTCGTTCTTTTAACTGATTATCCACAGCTACTTTTTCTTCAGAACCCACTGCATGACCAGGAATAATATGAAACGTAAGTCGGAGTTCATACAAGATGCCACAGTGAACTTTAAAACTCCGGTCTTCATTTAGTTTAGATGGGAAACTTTTTTCCCCAAATTATTACCAGATGATTGCAGTATATTCAAGCTGATTCACACTTGACTACAAGTCTACATGGAAAGCATGGCAGTGAAGAATGAGGAAGATATTACATATTAATGCATACCAGTTAATCTACCTGAAACAACCAACTAAACTAAATGTAAGACTGGAGAGCCTGGGAGCAAGCCTTCCCCAGGCCAGCTACAGGGCACGATGTGTGCATACAGAAGATGCTGCCCTGCAGAAAACAGAAGACTTCCTTTAAGAGAACAGACATCTCAGCTTCATGACCTTGGGAGTAACAATGTGCAGAAAACTTAGAATGAGAATTGGCGGTCTTTTCACAAGAGGATTCTGCAGGTGCCTGACTTCAGAAGGACCCACGCACATAGAGCCCACAAGCACACCACACATGCTTCCACGTCAACCTAAAGACAGACAACTTTTTTGCTACTGTCTGGTGGATTCTCACCAGTTACTAAAAATAACTCAACTCTTATATAGACAATTTTCACTGGTCATTAATACTTGTTTAGAACCTTTAAATTCAAGTGAGACAGAGCTAACATGAACAAATAATCTTAAAAATAAGATGGATATGCTGAATACAGGGGAGGTGCTTGTTCTTAGGGCAGCTTGCTATGCTGGGCTTTGCTGATGCCCACAGGAGGCCTGCCCCTTTCTGAGCAAATACAGAGAAGGGGTGGTCTGGGGAGGGCAGAGGGAAGAGAGTGGGAGGAGAGGAGAAAGGAGAGGCTATGGCTGGGCAATTAAATAAATGACTGAATGAATGAACAAACGAACAAACTAACTAAGTAAGTAACCCCAGCCCAAAACATAAAATAAAATAAATATATTTTAGCTTTAAAAAATGCTGTTTTTTTTTTTAAATACCAGAAATCTCCTTTACTACTTAATCTGTCAGTATGTGGAGTAAGGAAAACTAGCTCCATACTGTCATATCCATACTGTCACTGTAAACACCAAACTCAAAATTCACTTCCTGGAATAAGACCACTTCAAAAAGATCCTCTACCAGCATATTTCTCAGGTAGATAGGCATAAGGCCCACTCTGCCATTATACCTGGGATTCCCTGGGAGAAAGGACCCACACTTTAGTGATATACTTACTATCCCCAACATCAGGACCAGTGCCTAGCACACAATATTTCCTAATAATCATTGACATGAACAAATAGATAAGTGGAAAATTACAAAAGGAAATCAAAGGAATTCTAGTTTTAGTATACACAGACAAACATACACACACGGACACACAAACACACCTGTGCATGCATGCACAAAACACACACACACTTGTTTAGAACTTTTAAATTCAAGTGAGACAGAGCTAACATGAACAAATAATCTTAAAAATAAGATGGATATGCTTAATATAGGGGAGGTGCACACACACATGCACAAAGGAGGGAACAATACCCTAACGTGGTAAGTATGATAATCTGAATGTAGTTGTCCCCTGTAATTTCATATGGAGTATGACTATTAGGAGGTGTAGCTTTGCTGGAGTGAGTATGGCCTTGTTGGAGGAAGTGTGTCATTGTGTGGGTGGACTTTAAGGTTTCCTATGCTCAGGATAACAGCCAATGTCTCAGTCAACTTCCTGTTGCCTGCAAGATGTTAGACCCTCAGCTATCTCTTCAGTACCACATCTGTCAGCATGCCACCATGCTCCCCTTCATGATGATAATGGGCCGAACCTCTGAAACTGTAAGTGAGCCACCCCAATTACATATTT
Organism: Microtus ochrogaster; assembly: GCF_000317375.1. Taxonomy (NCBI): domain Eukaryota; kingdom Metazoa; phylum Chordata; class Mammalia; order Rodentia; family Cricetidae; genus Microtus; species Microtus ochrogaster. Next base: position 2,321,629 of record NW_004949101.1, on the reverse strand, counting down.
TCTGTGGTCATGGTGTCTCGTCACAGCAACAAAAACCCTAACTAAGACAACAGAGTAACACTAAGTGGCATTTAATAAAGATAACTTAAAATGAAAATGTATCTCCAAACATTTTAAATCTCAATACATGATTAGGTCATTGCTTAAGACACAATAATTTTCTTAGCTTAGGAAAAAACACAAGTTAAATTTCAATAAGATATCTAAAATAAATATGGAACATAATTTTTTAAAGACATATCAGTGAAGACCTATAAAGGCAAAGGTTATCATATAAGAAAGATTATTGTTTACTTAAATTTACATAAAGCGGCTATGGTAGTTTGAAAGAAAATAGCCCCCAAAGGGAGTGGCACTATTAGGAAGTATGGCCTTGTTGGAAGAAATGTGTCATTGTAGGGTCAGGCTTTGAGGTCTCTTTTCCTAAGCTTCCCTCAGTGTGACAGTCAATTGACTTCCCATTGCCTGTAAGATACAGCACTCTCAGCTTCAGCATCACACCTGCCTGCACGCTGCCAGGCCCCCTTCATGGTCATAATAGACTGGACCTCTGAAACTGGAAGCCGCCACCATCAATGAAATGCTTTCTTTATCAGAGTTGCTGTGGTCATGGTGTCTCTTCACAGCAGGAGTAAACCCTAACTAAGACAGGAGTAAAAAGGCATGCAGGGTGACTTTATCCCAAGAAAGTACAATGTAGCTGGAACAATGGTTCCAAAAAGGAAACAATCCTACAGAAAAATGGAAATGCTTCCTCAAAAACAAACAAACAAATAAATAAATAAATGGATAATTTGGTTTTAGCATTTCTGATTCACTTTCTTAAAGACTCAAGTGAATATTGAAGAGAGGATGAAAACTTAGGAAAATTAATGTATAAAGTAAAAAATAGATGTATCATTAAATAATCTTCTGAAATTAGAAAACATTAACTACATGAAGATGGATAGCATGAATCCAGACTACTGCAGATTATCCATGTGCCACGACACTGTCCATCACAAAACTCCCAAGAACCATGGAAAAGGACAAAGGAAAATGCCTGGGCAAAGCTATAAAGTCAGTACAAAACTAAAAGCACTAAAGAAAACCAAACCAAAAACGTAGTTTATTCATCAAACAACAATAATCAGGCTGACCTTGGTCTTCTCATCAGCAGTAAGTTCCAAAGGACAGTGTGATGAACTGGTCACGAGCCACTGAGTAGGCATTAGAACCCAGACAGAATGTGAGGACAACAGAAACCCAAAGCAGACCAAGGATACATAACAATGCATACAGTTCCTGGTAAATGGATCTGCAGCAAATTTTATGGCTACCTTGAGACATACACATCAAAGAAGAGGGGTGCAGTGATCTGAAAATTATGTAGTCACTATACATGTTTAGACATATCTGAAGTTCAAGGAAAGGTATTCCTGAGCTGCATCAGTCATATTATCTTCCCTTCCTCAACAAAGTACATAATTCACATCCTAGCAACAAATATTAATCAAAGTAATTCTCTAACAAGAATGTAGAAATAAAAATCCTATAGCAGTGGGCTGTATTTACATAACTGGTATTAAATATGCTAATAAAAATAGATTTTTTCAAATCACTTAACACAAGAGAAATAGCATCTAAAAATACTATAATAAAATAACATGGATATAAATTGTTTAAAATGCTGAGAAATGAGAAATACAAAATACATAGAGGGTTGAAAAAGCAAGGTACTATTAACACCTTTTCTAGGTATATAAAAAATGAATGATATTGTTTTGTTAATTTAAAGATAATTACCAGAATGAAAGAAAATATAAATTATACTTTTCAAATTGCAAAGCATATTCCACAAACCAAAAAACAGTGACTCTTCCTAGAGCAACAATAAAGGTAAAAATGTTGATTATTTCACAAAAAGTTTATGTATAAGCTGGTTAAATTCTCCTATGAAAGACCAACTTCATCAAAAAAGGCTTTTAAACACACAAAACCTGATAATAAAACACAAAACTACTCATGAGATATGTATGCAGATGTACTCACAAGAAAACAATGAATTCAATAAATGGATCACTCACAGGATACAGGTTTAAATTATCTGTTTAATTAATTAATTTTCTTGTTAAGTGCCCATTCTGTGCCAGGCACCATGTGAGAGACCAAAGACACCATCCCTGCCTTGACAGTTATAATCTAAGGGGGAAAGGCAGCAATACCTTTGAACAGGATCTTGAAGAAAACAAAGAGGTGAGACTACAAGAGAAGGCTATTTCAGAAAAACTAAACAGTGTCTACCCTACCCTTAGAAAGCTGCTCTGCTGGTCTGAGGACTTCCAAGAGGTTTCCAATGGGGACGAAAATAAGACAGGTGACAGGAATGAGGAGGCAGAGGTCTGATGAAGAGGCCCTTAAAAGAGCACTGGGAGTGCAATCACAGTCCCGAAGGCAATGGAAACCAGAACTGCATTGCATGAGAGCACTGGAGAGGGTGGGGACAGAAGATTGCTCCCTTCAGACCATACAGTTACATACTCCAGTAGACAGCAAGAGGCTCTGCAGGGAGGCCAAGGTAGCAATCAGCACAAGCTATGCAAAACCACAAAACCATTCCCATTAGGTACTAATATATAAATTTAAAAACTTTTCATTACGTATTAGCATGCAACACTGAAAACCTTGGAAGCAGATATATGATGCATTTCACAAGTCCTCCACTTAGTAGCATGAAATTGTGTCATAAGAGGTGGGCTTTGTCATGAAGAAATACCAGCTCTCAGAAGAATCTTATTTGCACATATGCACCTCACCTAAGAAGCTGCTATGTTAGTCTCTATTTCACGCAGGCTTTTGGGGTTTGGCTAAAAACTACCACATCTTTCACTACTCCTATTTTCGTACTAGAATAACTAATTAGCTATCCTTTCCATGCCAATTTTTTATTTAAAAAAAAATCACTTTGAAAGAGTCTGCATAAGCAATGAGAGAGAAATAACCAAGTTTACATGAAATGCTGTAACTTGGTTCTCACCATCCCAGAAACTTACATTTTAAATGCTTCCCTCAACGACTCTAGAGAGTACCAAAGACTTGCAGGCTAGCTTGGATTAGCCATGCGTCAAGATCATTCAGCGAATGCCCCAGGTCTGCAGGATCAGCTATCTGGAAGGAAGGCTTCAAGTCAGCCCTTTTCCTTCCTATTCAGTGTCACATGCACATCAAACACTAGGTGTCACTCTCTAATTTACGATACAGCAAGCATCCGTACAACTCTCTTCTAAGTGAATGTAAGAAACCAATTCATGCAAACAATGTCTCAGCATCAGTGTGAAATCACCATAAAGAGAGAAGATGTCCTCTGTTCTATCATAACACAGCATGCTCACTTGTTATTGTGAATACCCTGTCATTAAGTCTTGATGTGTTTTCTTCCACTACCTTCTAAGGATTCATGTGTGCATTTCCTAACTGTCATCTCCATGATCTTCTTTGAGGGTGTCAGTTACCACAGGTCAGCTGCTACCACGCTGGAATGGGTAGGGTACCTGTGCTACAGCAGATAATCAATCACAAGAATGTAATTTCAAACTTCCACTAACATCTTGCTCCAGGTTTCCTTCCTCCAAGGTAACTCAGTAACTCAGTACACTGTTGGGCCGGTCCCAAGTTTCTCACCTCTAGGTCACAATTCATAAGAGAGACTGTAGCCTGCAGTGTGGAGGTTACTTTATCCACTGGAACAGACACCTTCACTTCAGACTTTGGTGCTCTAATTCAAATTATTAATACACTACAATATAGTAAGCAAATTATATCCAGAATAAACTAAACATTTAAACTCTTTCTACCATCTAGTCTGTTGAGTTCACAAACAAAAGCAGACATCAGAATAACAATGCTACAAAAAAAACAGGGAAAAAGACTTTGGTCCTTTGTTTAAATATGTCCCCAGTGTCCAGTAAATGCAAGCACCAAAGAGAGATTACAGCAATAAAATCAACATTCCAGCTACTGAGAGGAATTCAAATCCACCCAGTGTCACAGGAATGAAGGACAGTCTTTGGTTTCACCTTACTTGCAGAGCTCCTGGCACCATGCTGGGACAAGTCCCCTAACTGCTGTCAGGAAAATCTATATTAAGTCTTTTCCCCTACTTTGAAGAACCGTGAGAGGCTAAACCCAATATCTCTACAATCTCACCTGGAAATCTGCTAAAGTAGGATATAAAACCCACTGCAGCCCAAGGCTCATCACTAATCACACAGTGACTCCTGAAGACAGGGTGTGGCAAGGCTTTGCAAATGCAGACCCTGCCGCCTACCTAGCATCCCCAAATCAGTGGAGAGGAAAGAGAACGCACTCGCACTCGTGGAGGCCTGGAGTGAGTGAATCCCAAACATCTACTTGTCACCCTGAGTACTGCTTCCCAGACCAGACTCCCCTTCCACCAAAGGAGAGACAGAGAAGAGACATAGAAGGTCATTACTGGAGTTCTGATATAAGTTCATTCTTCCCAATTAACTTTTCAGCTTACCCTGAATGTTAGCACAGGCTTCAAAGGACTGGAGGCCCCATCTGTCTTGCTTATTGCTATTGACAATAGTTAGACCTGAGCCTGGCATGAAGTATGTACACTGTCCATATGTTTGATGAATGAATGAATGAATGAATGAATGAATGAATAAAAGAATGAATGAATGAATGTATAAGAATGGGCATGAGGGGCTGGAGAGATGGCTCAGCAGTTAAGAGCACTGACTGTTCTCAGAGGTCCTGAGTTCAATTCCCAGCAACCAAATGGCTGCTCACAACCATCTGTAATGAGATCTGGTGCTGGAAGAACACTGTATATATAATAAATAAACAAATAATTGTTTAAAAAATGGGCATGAGCTGACAGAAATATTCTGCAGAATGCAACTTGAAGACAGAATAGTATCCAGATTCTCCAATGGTAGAATGTTTCAAATAGAGGTGTGGGGTAGTGGTAGAACTCACAACATGGCAATGAGTTATGAACACAGGTAATCCCCTGGGCTACTACTTGGTAAGTATGCAATCTGAGACAGGTACCTAACTACACAGACCTCCCAACCTTTCTTCTATAAAAACTGAGAAATGTAGGTGGAGAGATGGCTCAGCAGTTAAGAATACATACTGCTCTTGCAGAAGACCTGAGTTCAGTTCCTAGCACCTACATCTGGTAAAAATTCCAGATCTGATGTGTTCTCCCAGCCTCTGCAG